>NW_015150929.1:652507-675074 GCF_000732505.1 Cyprinodon variegatus | reverse complement strand
GCCTTTTAAAAAAGTAAAGCATAAAGTTTCTTTCTGTGTATTTTCCATCCATCCATTTTTTTGTCACGCTAAATCCCAGCTGGTGTTGCAAATGATGCTGGTGCCTATATCCAGCTGTCTGCGTCTACTTTCTGTTTATTTTTTTTCAGTTTTAGAACTTATGTGATCATTTCAGTCAAGATAGATAGAAAGAAATATCTAAATATAGATGCATAATATACATTAATTATTCATCTTTTTGTAATGTTTTCATTTTTTTAGATTAACCTGTGTAAACAGATCAGAGGCCTGTGCAGAAATCAACTGTATGATTTAAGATGCTAATCTGCTTTCAGTTCTTGCCTTTCTCTGCTTGCTGTTAGTATTCCTTAGTAGTAGTTTCCTTTGAGGTGGCAGCTGCAACAAAAGGTGATTGCTCAACAGATCACAAGAGAAAGTGAAATCCTATCATCCTTAAAATCTCTTTCCAACCTAAGGCTGCTAAATATTTTTGTCCCTCCTCCGTCTTCTTTCCTCATGATAAGCACTTTTCTCTCTTCTATCAGAGGTAGAAATTAAACAATGACATGCATGACTGTAATGCATCGTGATCTGAGGAACATCTACTTCATACCTCTGAGCGAAAGATAGAGCAGACAGGGGCTGTGCCAAGCTCAGCACACATCATATGTGTAATTACCATCCCCCAGAAGCCTTCTTCTAGATTATTTAAATGAGTAATTAGTGATGGATTAATTACATTTTCTACATTGATTCTGATTAGATGTGATGAAAACTTTGAGTTTAATCAACCTTGCAGCACCTAAGGAGTTTGGTTTGAGTTTGATGTCGGGTATAAAATTAGTTCAGACGTAATTAAATATCAGATTCGCTTGACTATCATTAATGCATACGCTAGTGTTCAGTTGGATCTCTTTTTATGTATAAGAAGCTGCAGAAGAAGGGGAGTTTTTCTGTGATCTGTGTGAAATGTACACAACTGAAATAACTTCAGGCTCCCAACTAAGAAAGTATGTTCCAGTGAACTCTACTCTCAGTGGGTGAGCAATGTAAATATATTCCGCTCTAACGAGGAGAGTCAATTCAGTGTTTTGTACGGAGCCCCTCTGATGACATGGTCAAAAAAAATGTTTAATTGTGGCCTTGAAGTAGTATTTCGTGCGCACATTATACTTATTGCGTGGCCACGAAATCCTACTTCGTGGCCACAATTAAACATTTTTTTTGACCATGTCATCAGAGGGGCTCCGTAGTTTTGTTCAGATATTCAGTACGTTTTTTTATGGCTTCTCTGATGTTGCTCAAAAAAGGAGGGATGCAGTCCAAATGGTAAAAGACAACTTAAAATGTCTGCTGATGTAAAATGCAGCTTCATTAATCTATAGGGACTCAACCAAAAGTTAAAGTTCATTTACTGTATTTGCACTTTGCTCTGCAATGTCTTGCTTTAACATTAGTTTCACATTTTTCCCCCACCATTTCAAGTTTTTTAAAACCTGATTTTCTTATTTATTTTTTGTTTATTAAATGTTTTGGATAAGAAAACAAACAAATAAATAAATACAATTATATGGCAAACATAACAAGAGCAAATATAAGCTTTTGTTTAAAAAAAAAAAAAAAATCAATGCCACAGGTTTTTGTCTAATTCACATTAGACCAGGACAATCAAAACTTTTTTTTGTTTTGTTTTTTTGTTCCTTCCTTAACCCTTTAAAGCCTGATCCAAGAATAAAACAAAACAGAAAATTACTTTTTTTTGGTTTGAAGTCCTTATTTGGCCTTTTAACAAAATAAGTTTAAAAGAAAAAACAGAAATACATTTTTGATATTAATAATTTATTACTATGCAATAAGTCAAGATTATTTTTTGTGTCATCTGCCCTTTGTTATCAGGTATGTCTGATTGTGTACAATAGGATTTTGAGCAGTTTTTACCATTAAATTATGCAAAAGGTGTCAGACGCGAAACATTTCAGAAACCGTATGTATCAAATATGATACATTTGGCATTATTGGGTTAAACAAATTTTAATTGGAATTTCTAGTTTGTTTCTGACCTCTTTTTTTTCTTTTTTTTTCAATAGCTCTAATGTTGAAATGATTTTTCTCACTGAGATTTTTATGGTTAAGAACAGCACTATAGGTTCAGCCATTTCCAGCATTCATTAATTCCTTCATTCAGACTTTGACTTCGTCTGTGTCCAAATGTCAGCCCGAACCCCTAAATCCGTCAATCACTATATAGAGCGGGGACTATACAGTGGACTCAGTTAACTGACCGTTCAGACAGATGATCACTACTTTTTGCTCCGGGGTTGTGACGTAACTCTTCCTCCACCGCCCGGTGCCTGTGGCATCTTTGTTGTTAGTCCGGCTATCAGGTAGCAACAGCCTATGGCGACATGTGCCGCTGTGACAGAAAATCCCATAATGTTCTTCAAGGAGACCTCTCCCCTCCAAGCATTGAGCGATTGATTTGTTCGTCTAGTGACCATGGATAATCCCTACTCTTCAAGGTGCATTGTGGGAGATTTTGAGTCCACTACTTTTCCATCCACTACAGTATACGTTTGGACACTCATTTAAAATGGAGTAACCGCTATATAGTGCCCTATACAGTGATTAGGAAGGATGTTCGGACACAGCCTCAGACTTAGAAAAAACTGTATGCATAGTATGTATACAAAACAAAATTCAATTGCATACAGCATTTCAACAGTGAATTAGCAGCTAACTAAGGTGAAACAGTGAAATGAACACCACCATTCACAAAGTGCAGCAGTGATTAAAATGTAAACAGTGTAGGAGAAATGAAACCAGTTTAAAAATAATGCTGCA
The DNA here is from genome assembly GCF_000732505.1 of Cyprinodon variegatus. Lineage (NCBI taxonomy): Eukaryota > Metazoa > Chordata > Actinopteri > Cyprinodontiformes > Cyprinodontidae > Cyprinodon > Cyprinodon variegatus. Next base: position 672,233 of record NW_015150929.1, on the reverse strand, counting down.
AAATCACATTAATATGAAAAGGTTCAGTGCAATTCATTATAAATATGGTGCAAAATGCAGTAGAGAATTTGAGTTGTGTCCTATTTAAAAGGATTAAGCATCTCGTGTTCTATCACAGCATTCATTCATTCATTCATTCATTCATTCATTCATTCATTCATTCATTCATTCATTCATTTATTCATTCATTCACTAATTACATAGTTGGTTGGGAAACCTTTTCTCACCAAATATATATTCATCATTAGAAAACGGTGTTTAATGTACTCAGGGTCACTTAATCTGATATGAAACCTTTTTTTTTTTTGCACACGTTACACAATGGCTAATATATAACAAAACAAAAAAAATCAGCATTTTATTTTTCTCAGCACTGTAAAGTTAACCCATCTGATCTGTTTTTTTGTCCTTCCAGTGGATGAAGACACAGAGGAAAGCTTTCCTTCAGGTCAGGAGTCCATGTCCACCAGCGGCGATCTCAGCCTCGGTGGCGGGCTGGCTGATGACAAGCAGAAAGATGGCGCCACGGGCGGGCCAAAGGAAATCAAGAAAGGGGAGAAGGAGAAAGACAAGGACAAGAACAAAGCAAAGAAGGGTGTTCTGAAAGGCCTGGGTGAGATTCTCAGGTAAGAACAACAGAGAGCTTACAGCACTTAAACAACCCATTTGTGTTGCCCCGAGCACCAATCATTGCCTGCTTTATTTAATTCCACTCAACACGTTCACTGGTGGATCATACAGACTCTGAATTCATTCTCTGGATGTTGCCAACGCTAATCAGGGACCCTTTTCCTTGAACCCTGTGAGGTGGTTGGGTGAGGAGGGGGTGGTTATCGACCTCGAGGGCCTTTGGCACTTTAGAGCCAGATTATTTTTAATAAGGGCAACATGTTTTATTCATAATCCCATGTGCGAGGGCCTTCCATCCACATCGCTCAGCATTTGTTAACCAGCAGAAATTGTTCAGAGCCTATACTAATGGGGAGGGGCTGGTATGAAGCTCAGGGAATTAAAGACCTTTGGCTAGATGTTAAAATCGACTCTGAATCAGTTTGTATTGTTTCCTCTGCCTTATTTTAACTTCTACTGTTTCGACATGGAGCGGCCAGATTTCAGCTCAAGAATATATATATATATATATATATTTTTTTTTTTATTTCATCCCTGGAGGTTTTTACTTTGAGGAACCACAGAGAAATATTTATATGATCCTGCAGGAAGGATTTATTCTGACCCAAGGGTAAAATTTTTGCTAAGCACCAGTTTCAACTTTTGTATTTTAGAAAAGCTTTGGCACATTTTCATTTCACATCCACAGAGTGAGATTTAGAAATGTACTATAAGCTTTATAATTTATTTTGTCTGTACATTTGTTTAAAATTGCTCAAACTCAGTCAGATGGTGAAAAATAGTAGTACCACACATTCTGAATTAGATTTAGATGAAGAGTTTGTTCACTTTACCTCATGAAGAGGCTTTGATTTCAACTCATATTATAAACTTTATCATAAACTTCCCTCCCTCATAACCTTGTGATCATCTCCCTCCCTCTCACCACTCTCCCTAAGCATTATACTTCCTCCAACATGCATGTTTATGATAATGGATAGTGTTATATTTCAGGGATTTATTCAACAGCCCAAGGTCAGTTTTTCTTTAAAATGACCCAAGAAGCGTCTTTCCCATTAAATATGTATCATAACTGAATTTCTGATGATCTTTCAAACATTTATTTTCTTTCCACTATTTAATAAAAGCTAGATTTGGAAAGTTAAAGCTGTTTATTGTTGTTATGGCGGGTTAATCCACCTGACCACTTCTGCTGCTCCTCTAAAGCAGGGGTTCCCAAACATTTCAGCCTTTCACCCCAAAAATTACATCGCAGACCCTCGAGAATTGTTATTATTATTTTTATTTTACCTTTATTTTACCAGGATGTCCCTTGAGATAAAATCTCTTTTTCAAGGGAGAACTAGCCAAGAGGCTGCAGTACAGTAAGACATATAAGAACACAGGACAACATAATAAATTCAATCATAAACTAGACTCTAGAATAACAGTTACAATTCTCTGTGCAAGCGGTTTTCAATAGTGATTTAAAATGCTGTAGCGGAATAAGAGTCCGTAATTGCAGAGAGTTTTGAATATTGTGCCACGACCGTGGTGCTGCATAGAAAAATGATGTTTTGCCAAGATCTGTGTTGGTCCTGGGAATAGTATAAAGAACTTGACTTGAAGAGCGTGAGTTGTAACCACTGTTAGCTACAGACATGAGGTGACACAGGCCTTGTAAATGAAAGTAAGCCAATGATGTTGTCTTCTGAGGCTTAGAGAAGGCCTGAAGGCAGAGTTGGTGATGAAACGTAAAGCACTGTGATAAACTATGTCCAGGGAGTGGAGAGCTGAGGAGGCAGCATTCATATATGATGTCTCCATAGTCCAGAACAGGACTTACATATAATCACTTAAATACTCATCTATATAGTGAAGTGAAGCAACTATATTTTACCTTTAATTGTTTACCTCATCATTTTTTTTTATTTGAATTGAATTTAAATTGAATTCTTCAGTAATGCAAATTAAAATATATTGATAAATTTAAACCATAAACCATTGTGTGACCTCCGCCATTCCTGCCAGGCTTTTCACTATAGGTGGACTTGCAATTTTGTTTTATAAATGTATTCTTTGTCTTGATGAGGCTGTTTGGTTACTTATATTGTCAAAACAATTCTGCAAAGAGCATCTCTTTTGTTTTTTACTAGAATTAAAATACACACTTCTGTCATATTGACAATAAAGTGAAGTCAGGTGTGGTGGATATTTAGGTAGACCATCAGAGCAAACCGTGCTGAATATGAATGCATTTATCATGTTCTTTTAATTAACTCTTAGGCTAAAATACACAAAAATGCTAATGTTTTCAAGTAGAAAACTCTTAAAATGCTCTGTGATCATTGTTATTCTATTCTTCCAGTCTTTAAATAAGCTCCATAAGCTTTCAATACAAATGAGAATAAAGGATTTGAGTTATGCACCTTGGAAACAATTGCTTTAAAAAAAAAAATCAAAGACTGGCTGAATACATATCAATAGAAGCACTCACAGACTTACACACAAACAAAACTCCCATCCTGCAGGTATCACTTTAGCATTCCTGTCGCATGAAGAAATGGTGATGGAGTCACATTAATTAGTTTGGTTCTCTGCACATTTTAATATGCCATAAATTAACAGCAAGGAAAGGCGCTTCTCATTGCTATCGTGCTTGAAGTTGTTTTCATGTGGATTACCTTAATAGGATTAGTTAGAATATCACTGGGAAAGGCACAGAACTCTGAACAATAGATGACAAGCATGTTTTAAGATCAAAACTGACGGACTTGGGGGGGCGGTGTTCATTGTGACTGATTTTAGATTTGTACATTTTACACTTACCTATTTCTCGCTCTCTTGTTGTTGCATGTTTGGTAGTGATATTTAAGTAACACTCTCATGATCTCTGACAGATTTTATAGGCACACACTTATGTAGCTCTGCAGAACATTTGAATAGATGTAGCAATTTGAGGTGGAGGTTTGACACTCTGACATGCAATCAAGACTGTGGGCAAAGCTTAAATCTTTTTGAGTAGATCTCCGCTGCTGGTGATTTTCTCTGTGCATGTAGGCCCGGTACATGCCCTTCTTGGCCTCATCATCGTTCTTCATTATCTTTGAGTGCCACAGTCACTTAAGAGCTGGCATGCTGCGGGCCTCGCTGACACTCCCCCTGCTCTGTGCATTTAACGGCAGGCCCTGTGCCGTCCTGAATACAAAGCGGAAGACCTACAAACCAGCTAGACTTCTTCTCAAAGTTTTATTGTATGGCTCTCAACAACTTCTACTTCATGTTGATGCCTTAATGTTTAACTTCAATGTTATGAAATAGAACACACCGTCTTAATATTTCTCTCTGTTTTATCACCTGACAGTTTTTGAAGCTTTACAGCGAGAGAACTGTGGTGAAAATTAATGCATCTCACTGGATGCAACAACAAACAATAAGTGTTGTTAAATGCCTAACGGTCAGAAGGGAGGATAGAGAATGAAAGTGTCATATCTGTCTGTTGCGTATCTAGCTTTTAGCAATTCTGGCACACAAAAAAAAAGTTTTTTTTTTTTTTTTTATTTTATTTCAGGCAGGAAAAGTTTTAATGTTCATGACAAAAGGCTTCAGCTGACAGAAGAGGAACTCTCCTTGAAGGCTTGCACACCACGGATGGAATTTATATTAGTAATTTTCACATTTGAGTGTCTCAGCGTTACATCAAAACATCAAAAAGACATCCTGATTAGGTTAATCCTTTGTACTGCTCCTCTCTGTGGTTTTCATCAGCATAAAATGGACAACCCAGAACTTGCATTTTTGATGGCTGACTTCCACACGTTCCTCCTCTTAAAATCAAGGAATTTGTAGTACTTTGCAGTTTAAGCTCATTTGCATGCAGACATTTGGATTCTGTAATGAACATGTTGTGCATGTCTACCTAATGGACAGGCTGATTGGGAGTGCATAAACCTCAAACCCCCAAACAGAAAAGAGGACCGTCTTACATGGGGGGAAAAAGAAGAGGAATACCACAGGAGTTGTTTTGGAGTGTTATATCCAGATAGTCTAAGAATGACTGAAATCATGCATGATGGAAAGAGAGCAGACCGACTAAAGCTGGAGGCAAAACTCTGCTTTATATGACTCTTCCCTGCTGCTTTATTCTGATTTCTACACATCCATCTCAATAAAATGATCATTTTTTATATATTTTACTTCTAAAAATGATTATTTTGATTTATTTTAGAAAGAAAGATATTTTAAAATATATTTTGTTAAAAAAATATTTGCCTCTTTAGACAGAAACTTATCTAAATTAGTTGTTGAACATCTGTAGACTTGCCTTTTATTCTTTGTAAAATTAGCTGAAAATAAGTCAGGCTGGACAGTTAACACCTGTTAACATCAGGGTCAAGTTTTGCCTTAAATTAATGTCTGGACCTAAACTTGGGCAGAAATCTGCTTCAATCCAAGCTATTTCACTCTAATCTTTGTTTTTTTGGGGGTTTATGTCCATACTGCCAGATACTCTTCATAGATTGCCAAGTATTTTGCTCTTTCCATCTTCCCATCAATTATAACCCACTTTTTGGCTAATCTGAGATATTAAATGACATTAACATGGGAACAAACTAAGAAGGTAGTTACTTCTAAAGGCAGCTCACTTGGTTTAATGGCAAAATGCAAATGTGACACACATTTGCATTGTGAAACACTTTATAAACATGTTGTATTTTGTGTTTTTTATCCAATATAATTTCAGTATAACCCATTATACTCTGTGGCTACAATATAAAATAAAAGTAGAACATTTTAAAGCACTTTGCCTGCCTTCCTTGTAGGATCTTATGGAATCAGCAGACCTCTCTGTATGAATGCAGTAGATAAAAAAACAGCCCTGGGCAGCAGCTATGTATCAATGCTATTCAAAGAAGGTTTGTTACATGCTCGTTTCTGAGTGTCCCTTTCTGCACCCATCTGGGTGTAAGGAGCCAAGGGGGGGCATATTATCCCCCTTACCACTCTACTTTATTATTTATTTCCTTTCAAGTGGATAACAAGTAATCACTACATTCCAGTCCTATCAGAATTGTCTCCATGTTCGAAACTTTGCCCAAGGCTGTGTTAGCATGCTAGCAGACAAAGATGTCTGTAAAACTCCCTTTAACAGGACTAATGAGGTGTTGTTTATCTCCTCTGACTGACTGACTGACCTCCTACATCAAATCCAAGGAACCATCCCTTGACATAATAGGATGTATATGTACATCTACACATTCGTCCGTCCATGTATCTGTCCGTCCGTCCGTCCATCCATCCATCCATCCATCCATCCATCCATCCATCCATCCATCCATCTATCTAATCTAATCTATCTATCTGACAGAAACTTTGTATTACCAAATCTTTTTTTTCAAAAATAATAAAAAAAAAACATTGTGCTTCTAATTTAGATTCATAGTGTTAAGTCTAAGTTTAGCCAAAGTCCTATGCATTTCTCTATACTATTCACTGAACAATAATCGGGGAAACCATAAAGGGTTAATAAAATACTTGCTGGACTTGCTCTTCAAAGGAAGGGATAAAAGGACAAACATGGAGATACAAAGATGGTGCTTGATCATATCAACAAGCTTTGATTTTATTATAGTATGTAAATACTATACAAAATCATAATCAGCCATCTTCTATGGAGCTGTCTGTTGGAGCAGTGGCTTACCTGCAGCTGAGAGAAAGCGGCTATTAAAGCATCTGACATTTTTTCTTGTATCACTTTTACTTCTATACTTTAAGTAGTTTAAAAATTGTACTTTTTATACTTTTACTGTAGTAAAAAGCTTACTAAATACTTTTGACACTTCGGTAAAAACAAGGTTGTTGAATGCAACTTGCAAAAGCTGTTTACTTGCTGCATTATGGCATGTACTTCTGTAAAAATTATGAGTTCTAGATTGAAGGTATAACATTTTTTAGGTCTTTTGAAGACATATCACCTTTTTTTCTGAAAAGTGTTATTGGTTCCAAAGTAGAAAAGTTGAAGTTTTTAAGCTTTTAACCACATTGTAACTATCAGTTAATATAGACTTTATAAAAACAGTCATTTCCCAGCCTTTACATGAAAAATGCTGTGATGTTAATAAAATTAGCATTTTTTGTCACAACTGTTCTACAGAAAAAAAAAACAAAATACTAGGATCCATGGTGATAAAAAAAATGTTAAATATATACAGATACAATAAAATGTTCTCCCCTAATTTTTGACTAATTTGAAAGAAATGTGCCTGAAGAAGAAAATAATAAATTAGCTGCATATTATTGTTGTAATGTTATTCTTTATCTTTTCAAGATGATGTGGCTTTCAAGTGATCCTCAACAGCTTGAAGCTTGGCTAAAATGATATGCATGTACATAGTCCACCTCTTATACAGCACATAATTCTCATATATATTTATGAAGATTAGATTTGTATGCGTGCAATTCATTATTATGCATTTATGTTTAATTTTTTTCTTGTACTTGTATAAATCAGCAGAGAAAAAGGAGAGGGGAAGGTGAAGCCAGTGAAAATGCAAAGAGGGATGAGAAGGGAAATGGGTACCACAGAGAGGTGGGGGATGATAGGATGGAAGGAGAGAAGGAGCGTGTGCACTGGAGTGAACTGGGGCACCGAGGGAGAATGGAAGCCAAGGATGAAAAGGAAAGGGAGGGATCAGAAAAGAGGGGAGCCTTTTAGAGTCAAACCATCATGCCACTGTCTGCCTGCAGGAAGGTTTGGGGATCCGTGGCGGTTTTTCTACATCTTAATGTAGGATGTTCGTTCGCTACAAGGTGCATGTAGATTTGCATGTCTGCTCGCGTGTAATGCCTGTTTGTGAGTGTAGAAATGAAAAGATTGCCGTAATAGGGTCTGGCATCAACTTCACCCTTGCTCCCCTGTGTATTCTCACCCACACAGACAAACACGCAGACCCCCTCCCCAACCCCCTTACTACCCTCCCCACCAATCTGATAAGTGGCGTGCTTCATGCGGAGCCATCAGCCGACACTGTAGCTTAGTGTGACACTCCCCTTTCCTCACCCTCCTACCAAGGATCACCCTGGGGGACCTCGTCTGCCTGCTCCTCCACACAGAATGCAGGCCCACTCAAGGCTGTCCAGAGATGCGGGAGGGCAGGGTGTCGTGTGGAAAAGAAAGCAGTGAACGCTGGAGGGGAAGGATGCTTTCTATCTTTCAGCCCCTATTATTCTTACCCATTCAAGGAGCACGTCTCAAGTGCTGGAGATTTGGCAGAGCACTATTTAAGAGTTTGTATTTATGCATGCATGGGTTTGCCTAGAATTTGGAACACATACCAAGAAAACATGACAGCATCGTGTGTTGCATGTGAGTAGGTAGAAAGCATATTTTTCCTTAGTGGTTGTTAAAAACCGATGACAGAAAAACATGGTTCATCATTACTGTACTTAAATGACACACACTCTCAGTTTAACACACAAGCCCCTCTGCTTTCCACAACATGATGGTATATTGTAATATTGTGCCACATTTGATTCGATGGCAGCAATTAGACGCCTCCACATCAGAGCTCTGACATCTGCTGAATGTAATCTGAGAGAAAATGATAATTGTTCTGCTTTTTTTTTCTGCCTCACTTATCAAAATGTCTGGGCTGAGGTAATAAAGGCAAGCATGAGGCGTAGCATCAAGCTGCAGCCTCTGAGTAGCAATGAGTGTCATGTGGAGTTATCGGAACAACTGAGTAATTATGCAAAAAGTAATGCGACACATTTTAAATGTGGATGGGGAAGCAAGCATAAACATGAACTCATGGATGCAGTAAGAGTAAACTTAGGAAATCAGCTTTCTTTTCATATACAGGTTCATTTACTTCCAAAACACTCATGGATTTCATTTCTTAGATAACATCTATTGGTTTGGCAATTAAACATCTCCGATCTACTCTTTCTGCATATCTAGTTCTGCCTCCTTAAACCCCAGACGGCCTCAGCAGATGGCCGCTCACACTAAGTCTGGTTCTGCTGGAGGTTTCTTCCTGTTAAAAGGTAGTTTTTCCTCTCCACTGTCGCTACAAGCATGCTTAGTGTGAGGGATTACCTTTGAGTCGATGCATTCAACTGGTTTTCCTTCGATAGAAAACTTTGAATCTATTTGATCTGGTGAGATGTAAAGTGCCTTGAGATGACATGTGTTGTGAATTTGCGCTTTATAAATTTACTGAATTGAATTTATAGCTCTAAATAGATGTAGTTAAACCAAATGCCTTATAGGTCCTCTTTCCTACCTTTTCAATTCTTGTCAAAGTCGCCCATTGGCACAAGCATAATGATATAATACGTTTAACACTACTTGAGAATATATTTTGTATTAAATGTAGATGTTTTTTTTTCCAACCCTCAAGAAAAACCCTTGACCTTAAAGACAAACTGTCTCCCTAAATGTCTTGAACCTCTCAAGGTGAAAAACAATCGGACATTGCTTGAATAAAAAGCTGCTGTGTTTTGCAGATTAGCTGTTAAAAGAGCCATTTTACTTTAACTTTATATCTGAGTCATTGTGCCCTGCCTCGCATCGCCTCACAAGTAGGCGTTTTTGTCATGATGCTGACACAGCGTGGTTAAAACAAGTGCTTCGCACGTAGATATCCTTCATCCACACGTTTTCACAGGATCGGGGTGGGGCTGCTGCTCAGACAGCAGAGCTAAAAAGGATTACTTCGGGATACATTAATTAACTGAGTTCTGCATAATTTTAATTAAGCTATAGCAATAAAACATAGTAAAACAGTAAAAAATGTGTTTTTTTATGATTTTGGCCCTTTAAGAAGGTAACTAATACACAAATAGATTCCCAATTGTCTGTATTTATGTCAACATAAATACAGCTGGTATGTGAAGTTCTCAGTTGTTGGTTAAAACAATGCCAACAAACATCAACATGTTTGAAGCTCTGTTTAATATTCTACCTAAATGTGTTAGTGACTTAACACTTAAAACCTAGCAGGTCATAAAATATCTCTTTGAATATTGCCCTCTAAGACAATTTTTCAGGAAAAGGAAAGCATTAACCAGAGACGTAAACAAAAAGCAGACAGAAGGTCTGGAGCGGTTACTGAGATCAAATTTTAAGTGTATATATTGACAAGTTGCCATAGTTATATACCTAACAAACCCAATTTACATTTTCTTTATTGAATTTTTTTTTTATGAAAAAAACTAAAAACAAATCAACAACTAACAATTTACCACTTGATCCCCAAGGATAAGTGTTGCACTATGTGGTGGTAGCAATATACTTTGGGGATTCAGGCCTTTTCTTATCAGGGAAACTGGTCATAATTAATGGGAAGAAGACAGCTGTTAAAGCTTATGGAAAACTTCGAACCAATGGGCTCAACCAAGGGCAGGCAAGGTTTCTTACTCTCAATTATGGAACCTGCGTGATAAGTGGACAATGGCTTGACCTTCTCCAACCAATATCTGTAGGACAGATTTTAAGTTTGTACATGCAAAAGTGCACATTCAAGGTTGACATAACAAATGAAAAGTTGAACAATTTTCAACTTTTGTCACTGTTGCTTGGCCTCAAACTGATCAGGTAAGGATTTTATTGACTGACCATAATTTAGAAGAGTTTTCAAAATAATTCCTGCTGTGTCTGACTTTCCTTTATTAAATCATTTTCTTCCTTTCATCTTGGCTGCAGTCTTTGTCATAGACTGCTTTAAAAATGTCAAAATCTCACCAATTTCACAACTAATCATATTTTTCTGAGACAAGCATCATGATTAACTACCGCTTTCAGGACGTTGGCGATGACAGCTATCTGTTTCTGTTGTTTGTTGCTACCTTTTTATTAATCCCATAAGGCAGGGGTGGACTAGCCTCGTGAGACCATCCTGATCTCTCGAGCTTTCAAGGTTTCACTCGCAGATCCGTCTGGTTACTTTCCGTTAAAGAAAATTTGGAGCCGTTCACCAAACGAACGTCCAATCAGCGTTGGCTTTGAGGCAGGTTGAGGTGTGACGCAACGAGGAGCGCGACAGTTCAGTCTAAAGAACATGGCGGCTTCAGCCGATGAAACTAGCGTTAGCGTGGCTATCGAGCAAGTTTTATTGGAATTACAGAGAATTTCTTCACTGAAAGAAGAGCAAAACACTGCTCTGGAGGCTTTTCTCAGAGGAAAAGATGTTTTTGCTCTTCTCCCGACTGGTTTCGGCAAGAGTTTGATCTATCAATTGGCTTGTGCCTGGCTTATGCCTTTGTTTTTGTCGTCGCTCTGTTAGTACGTCATATGCTTCGTTGATCTGATTGGTTTATTTGGCCCGTCTATCACCAACATAGGCCAATCAGCTAACCAGTATTTTCGCCCCTTCCCAAAATTACTTCAACGGAAGGTTTCCAGATGGATATACGGAGCAAATCCAGCAAATCCATCTGGCGGAGTCAGGTTAGGGGTGGACAGTTCTAGTTCCTGAGATCTGCTATCCTGCATCTTTTAGAGGTCTCCTTGGTCCAACACAACTGCATCAAGTTATTAGTTGATTAACCCTGACTCTGCAGAAACTGACAGCATAGTGAGGAGGTAATTCAGCCATTTGATTTAGATGTGTTTGAACAAGGACAAATCTAAAAGTTGCAGTTCTTATGAATTAGAATTGACCACCCCTGCCATAAGGAGTAGTTTGACTTCAAAACAGGACGTTACACTTGTCACATAATTATGTCTGCTTCTGAATCAATATGGACTGAATTTTTCTAGAGTTTTTCTAGTCATACTAAATACTAAGAGTTTATGCAAAAGTAACATTCATTTGATCTCTCTAAAAAACACACATTCATAGAATAATGAGCAGATCAGTAAGGCTTAACTGCCTTGCAAATGGACCTGTGACTGAAAAACTTTTTTTAGGTCTATATCTTCTATATCTTTAAATATAAAAAATGTTGAAAATCATTTTATTCCAAAAATAGAGAATAGTTGAAAGGGTGTGAATAAATTTGCAAAAAACGAGGCAGCTCTGTTGCATATAAAACCAGCCCTTTAAATCTCACCGAGACGAGCCACACAGGCCATTATGTAAGGAGTACCTCTTCTTTTTGCAGTCCTGGGAAAAATAATTCTTCTATAGAATTTCTACCTCTGCATCTTTACTTAATGTATGATGTTCTGGTTTGAAAGGTCTCCAGGTTTTTTTTGGTAGGGCGGTAAGATGTATTTCTGTAATAAGAATGTCCCCCGAGTTTGGCACACAGCATTCCTGAGAGTTATGAAGTTGTAAAAAGGCCCAGAAATGGGTCATAGGGGGGCAAATTAGAAACAATATATTCCCCCACTGAGAAGATCAGCGACTCAGTAACAAGTCAGTTAAATAACTAAACTCCGCCTTTGTCTGGTGTCAAATAATTGAATGTAACCATCTTGCTGAGGGGTGGGGTAAACCATTTAGACATGGGGTAAATCTGAGTGATAGGATTAAAAGGAGAAGTTGGGTGGGAGGCAGGGGTTTTTTGATCTAACCCACAATATAAAATGAGAGAAAGTTTGAGTGTAATGCTGTCCACCTTGTATATCTCTACTTTTGGCAAACATGATTGGACAGTAGTGGGCATCATCAGACAGCTCTGGAGTAATTAGGTTTGGAGTGCTCCAAGATAGACCTTGAAGCATAGAGAGTAGTAGTGGGACTGCGCTGTGTGTGTGTGGGAGGGTGTGCGTGAGAACGGAGGTGGTACTGCATGATGGAGTTAATTGAATCTGAAATCTTGTTGGCCTGAAACGGGATCCAGCGATGTCTTTCATGCTGTGTCTCGTGCAGAGGGCTGCAAACATGACTGAATTCATAAAGTGTCTTATTAAAGAGCTCAAATTAAGTGTAGCAGCGCAACTCTTTCATAGTCTACCAGGCCCATAACTACTAATGATCCAACCCCAGTGAAATGTCAACCCAAACACTATCTCTTCTTGTTTCTCCCCTCCTTTGTTGTTTCTTTGTGTTCCACTTGAGCATGTCTCCTCACTTCTTTGCTTCCTTTTATTCCCGCTCCTTTCATTCTCTGTGATTTCATAAGGAACAGATCCACCATTTCTTAACTTCCTCCTAATCTTTTTGATATTTGCTTTTTAGACTTTGAAATGCTTTGATGTTGTTTCCCACTTTGGGCTGGAGCTCTTTGATCAATGCGAGGAGGGCTGCTCAACCTGAATCGTCTCTCCAAGGATAGGCAGGCCGATCTGAAATAATGAGAAAACATAAAAAAAACCCCACATATACACGGATCAGAGTAAGACACGCTTCCATTTTGTTTTTCTAAAACACTATGAGTGAACCATTAATATCCCCTGTAATAAACTGAGTTAAACCCCTATGAAGAAAAACAATAAGCTGAATTAGAGATGCATAGCATGTTTGATATTGCAGAGACAAAGGTGAGAAATGCACTTGGGGGAATCTATTTATTTTCTCCTATGTGTTATGCAAATGAAGTGGGCCGCTCGCTACAGTAGAAGTCATTACTAGTCCGCTCACCAGTCTCCCTGACTCAGAATGTAATGAAACAGAGGCCTTTGGCTGAAATGACCTTTCCCATTGGTAGAGTTCCCTCATGTGCATAACGTTACCATAAGAGGTAGATGTTTTGTGTGAGAGACAATCAGTGGGAAGGCAAAGACGAGCAAAAGCAAAGAAAATTGCTTTTGGATTTCAAAGATAATATCAATCAATGTTGAATTACATTTCTGATTTCCACCAAAGGCAACCAATTAAAGTCAGCAACTGGATTCCTCTTGTTCTTACTCTCCCCCAACATGTGTTCAGCATGTTAAGAGAAAATGTCTATTTGTTTTTCTTCTTTTTTTTTCTCTTCAGTCTTCAAGGAACATGCCAGGGAATGTGAGATCCCTCCTTTGTTAGATCAGAATTTCATTCCTCCCTGTGTTTGTCATGAAGGAATCTTAATTGGACTCTTGCTCCCATACCATGCCGCTGCTCATGAGCCTCCCCAGTGAAGGTTGTAAGTTTGGGGTGGAATACATCACTGACACTGACAAATGGTATACAGCAGCAGCAGATAAAGACCAGGGAATATCCTCCAGTGATTATTAACAAGGCATGTTCAGCCCATTAGAGAAAAGATTGTCTTCTTACTCATGTAACTATACTGGACTGGTATGGTGGTGGCTTAGGGGTGGAGCATCCTTGCACAGAAGCCTTGGTCCTCCATGGAGACGTCAGTGGTTCCAATCTGAGCCTTTTGACGTTTAGTGTGTGCCTTCCCCCCTCTCTTAGGACCCTGTTTCTATCTGCTTGCTTTCAAGCAAAGGCTATTAGTGCCAAAAAATCTAATCCATTATTTTACACTAAAACTTCTGTTATGACTGACAGACAAAATTATTTATATACTTGACTTTTTCCTAAATCTGTCCGGATAGGACATATCAGGGATACCTTATTAAGAGAGTTTAAAATAAGGATATCTTGTTAAAAAACAAGTTGGTAACATCTTGATGTGTTATTTTCCCCTTAGGCAATGCAGGGGACACAACAATCATTTGAAAGATGGTCCTCTGGTTAGATGAGATTGAAATAATTGACGAGGAATACATGCAAAACACTTTGTTTGGTAGAAAACACCTGTACAGTGTATACCCTGCCTTCCACCGATAGACTGCTGGGATAGACACCACCCTGACAGATAAGTGGCCGAAGATAGATGGATGGTAGAACGTAGAACATCATACATCATCCCAAACACAACATCTCTATGATTAAACTAGTAGTGTCGCAGTATCATGCTGTCTGTAAGCTGGTCAAAGATTAGACAATGATGGATGAAGATGAATGGAGGACAATACTGGAACAAAGCCAGCTAAATGCTATAAAAATGGTTGACCTTGGGCCTGATTTGACTATCAAGCACTACAACAAATCTAAATAAGCAACAAGACCTAGAATGCCCCAAGTATAAGAATAATAATGTCAGAATACTTAAGTAAAAGACTTGACCAATACCAATTTAAGACTATTTGCACAGGCAATATGTAAATTGAATAAGCTTTCTTTGGCTAAGCCTAAACTATTTTTTGTCAATGTCATCAAATCTAGTTTAGATTGATATCTTAAAATGATTGCAATTGATTCAAGGGGACTGGATATTAATTAAGTGCATATTTCTTTGTATTTTATTCTTTAATTTCTTCCACATTGTGTTCCAAAACAAAATACCAATAAAATGTCCATAATGGCACAAATTGCGAAGAAGTTTGAGCTGGATAGATTCTTTAGAAAGGCAATGCTATTTGAGCACCGCAATAGGATGTAGACAGTGTATCATGCAAAGTATGAATTTCTACCTTCTTCCAAGATTACCATACTCCAGGTGCAGGGCATTGGCTGTTCTACAATCCATACTGAAAACAGACAGCAAACATTGTCCTGAATTTGAAGTCTCTCCCCAATGAGAAATGAATTAGGTCATATTAAATCCACTGACCTTAGATCGGGTATCTCGTACACAAAGGTTAGATGTAGGGTTAGCTCTCAGGGCTAAACAGAGGTTATTAAGTTAGGTCTAGGAATTAAATCCATTGACATTAGGTTTCAGTTTCCTCCAAAACTTCTTTCGGTCTTTCACAGAACTTTACCAGCAAAAATTATATAGATAATCAAGTGAACAAAAAACATCTCAACAAACAGCAGTCAGTGGTCACTTACTTTGAATTGCCTTAAGTTTTGAATTTAAAGAATTTAATTTAAAAAATAAAGCATTTCAAACTCTTCATGCGTTTTAAGTATCCTAATTCATCTTAGGATAAAGAGTGTCCTGAGTTATTATTTTAACCCTAAATGTGATGCACATTCCCCATCTATAAATTCCTCTGGACTCCTACATGTGTGCATCCCCAGTTTGTTCACCCTTCCTATCACTCCCTTTCTCTTTCTTTCCATATATCCTCAAACACCTCCCCTTCCCTCCTTTTTCACTGCTGCCCTGGAGATTCATCACGGCATTGACAGAAAGACCTCTCCCGTCTCCCTCGGAATGCTTGGAGGGATGTATATCACGGATCAGTAGTTTTGCTGTCTCGGGCCTCCAACGATCTCACATGCAATGCTTGGGCTCATGTGCGTTCATGCCTGTGCTTGAGTCTGACTGTTATAAGACAGAGAACCGGCCCCTCCCACCCTCTCCCCTTAAGGCAAGTGCTTTGAAAAGCAGGCATTTGACTTGCACATAGCACATCTGTCTCTAGACTCATCAGGATTCAAATCAAAAACAAGAATCAATAAAAAAGATGAGAGGTCAAACATCTAGTAAAGTGTTCAATTGCATCACCAAATCTGTTTTGCTTTAGGAAACATGATAAACTTTATTAACAGGTGGTCTCTTTTCCAATCCTCTACTGCTAATGTCTGCATCATTAAAACAGAGGAGCAGTTTATCTGGGAGCTAAAAGCTTGTGTTTAAGTCATTTGGTAGAAGTCTAGCTGAGCGCCCATACGGCAGTGTGGATGAAGATGGCGCATTAGGAATGCAGTGTGCTGTTTGCTATCTAGGTCACAGCTTAAGCCACCCACTGTAGGTCTTCTGCAGACCATACTGCCCACCTCCACTCTATCACCACCCCATACCTGCACCCTGTGTTATAATGCATCATTGGGCATTAGTTAAACACCAGGGTGTGCATCTAGTGGAGAATATGAGCTCATGAGCCTCTCTGTACTCAACAGGCTGTGGCTAACAATGACTCTTGATGGCTGTTCATGTTTCACTGTCAGCATCTGTCTATAATTTGAGTGAAACAAAGGGTGGCTAAAAATATTCAAACTGACATTACATTGGAAGAATTTTGATTGTCCCTCCATTTTTTCCATACTCCAATCTTAAATGTCAGTCTATTTTAATTAGATTTTATAGTACAGACCAGGAAAAAGTTATATAGTATGATCATTCAAGTAGAGGGATATTATATATGGTTTATTACATTTTTATCTGGCAAAATCTAAAATGCGTGCAAGAAATCCACCCTTGCACCCGCATTAAGTCTTTTTACAACCACCTTTTGGACCAGTTACATCTGCAAGTATTTTGAGGCGTGTCTGTTGTGGCTTTGCACAAAGAGTGAGATTTTTTTTTTTTTATATATATATTCTGAAAAGTCTCTCAATCAGTCCGGATAAAGATATAAATAGCAATTTTCAAGTCATGCCGCAGCTTACCTTTTAAGCTTAAATAATTCTTCCTTTGTCTCAAAGCTTAGCTATTCATTGCCACCACCAATATTCCCCTTGGGGATGTTGTGTTTAGGATAATATGCTAAGTTTACTTACTTTGTTTTGTGTGTTCCCACACACTTTCACATTGCTTTAGGATAACTCCAGGACTTTTGCTTTCCCCTTGCATTTCACAAAGGCAATATTTGTGGAATAAATAGCATATAGTTGTCAGACTTTCATACATCAGTTGCAGATCTTTTGAGTTGTTTATCAGATTAATGCCCCTCTTGTGCAGTTTGAAGTTAAGGTAGAAGGTATAGTCTTGGTAACTTCTCTTTCATGCTCTTTGCATTATCAGGTGACTGACTGAACAGAGTTCCCTGAGTGATCCTAAGCTTGGTATATTGTTTTGTAAACTAACTTTGCTATACTATATCCTAAGAATGTCTGGTATGTTTTTTTCAATCTTCCTTTGGACAAAAGTAACCATATTAAATACATATATTTTTCTACAAGCACCATAATGTTCTTTAAAAAATAAATTTGAGACTCCACAGAACATATTTGTTTGCATTGAGATTGGTTAATAAACAGGTGAACTTTTTACCTAAACTGGGGAAGCAGGTGCATTTATTTAAAGTATCTCATATTTTTTTATATTCTCATTAAAAACCTTGTGTTGTTTGACTTTCTCTACACAATTATGCATTGCTTTATGTTCTAATAAATCACACAAACACACAAAACTTGCCATGCTTCCTGAGTGTTATTAGCTTGCCTAAATGTTTCATTGTAGATTGTCCTTCAGAAACTCCTCCTTACCATCCTCATATGCTTCAACAAATGGATTTATTAATGTAGCCAGACTGTTTATTTGTATTGTAATGAGAAGCTTTAATCAGGGATGTCAGGGAAAGCATTCCTCTAGTGTCTACAAAAACAGACCCACCCTCATCGCTCACTTACACACACACACACAATACAGTGATTTATGGGAAACATTACAGGCAATCATGTTGGGCTGGGCCGTGTCCTTAGCATTGCTCAGCTTGTTTGAAATATGGAAAAGCCAAGCTCCCCCTTGATATACAGATTCATAAAGAAGCAAGCTAGTAACCAGAGGAACAGATACTTTTCTTTCGCTATAGATAATAAAACAAATTAGGTTCTCTGTAACTTGCAAACATACAAGTTGCAAACTTCTGATAGACCTACCCCGCAAAAATACTAATAAAGTTACACTTTTTCAGTTCAACAGTCTCTTTGATAGCGATAGTTGTTAGTTTAAAGGCAGAGAACATCCTCAGCTATTCACTCTGATGTAATTTCAGCGCCTCAGATGTTGCTGCAGCTCTGTTTATCTCTTTTCTGTACGGTCTCTGCGGCTAGAAAAAAAAATTATCTTGCACTAAGAGAGGATTAACTGAGATGGTACAATTTTTATTTTCCACCATACCCTCCTCAGCACATGTTTTCACAAATATTAGTAAAAAAAAAAAGAAACATAGCGGACACCCTTTACCATGGGATTGGGTACCAGACAATAACACCCTCCGGCTGGATGTGACGGAGCATTCGACACACATATTTTGGTCCAGACCATTTTGTCGTTATCTCCTTTTGCTTCAGGGATGTTGGATGCGGGGATAAGGAATGTTTATGAAGCTCTGCTTGTCTTTGGCAGCCTATGCCTGCTGACAACCTGACCATCAATGGAATGTAGTTGTTGATCAAGCCATTGGACACACTTTCAAGCATGAAATCAAAAACCGAACAACTCAGAAAGATTACTTCTAAAAGAGAAGCTTGAAGATAGAGGAAAAACAGATGAAAGTAGACCTGACAGAGGGGAACCAAAATAACACAATCCACCGATAGACATGGCTGGAAAAAATATTCAAAGCGAGCAGTTTCAAAACAGTGAAGTACAGCAACGCCAACCATGTACCTGCCAGAAAATCTTCATTTCTATGTAAAGAGGTCGGTTGAAGCAGGGATATTTGTGTAGTAATAGAGCATTTAAATACTATAATTTGAGTTGACACACAATGCGTACACCTGAAAATGGTTTCGTTTTTCGATATGCTTTCTGTGGCGAAAGACCAGTCGTAATGTTTTTAAAACTGAGAGGGCTCCTACATCACGGTATAATTTCTGCTCAGCTGGGAAACCTAAGAGGCGTAGAAGTTTGTGGCGAGAATCATTTTCCTTTTGATTCGGCCGTTTTTTTTCGGCCCCTTACTGGGTCTCAGTCTGATGTCATGAATAAATGCATGTCATGCCACCATGGTGCATAACACACAGCTTTTCCCACCCAGGATGAACCATTTCATTTCTCTCCCTCATCTTCCTGGCTCTTTTGTTTTCACTCCAATGATGAAAAGCGTTGGATGGACTTCTCTGTAGAACTGAGGCCAATCGCTAAGTCCAGCTCACTGGTTCTCTAGAAATCATTTGGTTGAGTTTGATTAGACCACCGTCCAAAACAGCGGGCTGCCAAAGAGAAAATCCCTGAAGTGTCAGATGCTGAACTCTAGTCTAGCCAAATGAGTGATTTCCTTTTTTTGAAATTCCCTTTTTTTGGGAAAGCCTGTCTATCTCTACCCTTGAAATGTAAGTCTCAGATTAAAGCAGTTTGTTTCGCAACGTCAAATTCTAATGTCTTTTTCTGCAGATGTCTAGCAAATCAGAAAAAAAGTTCAAAATAACACAGCAGCCTATAGATAACAGTTCCACTCGCAAAAAGATTGTACAGGTTGGTACATTAACCTCTTACACCCTAAGGGGGTATAAATACATTTCTGCCTGAGAAAAACACACAAAAGTAAATAACTTATAGCCTCACAGCTATTAGATTTAAGAAGAAACTTTTGGTACCTCTGTAAAGGTAAGATGTCATG
>NW_015150929.1:639391-652202 GCF_000732505.1 Cyprinodon variegatus | reverse complement strand
AGGTCACGTAGCAGATGGACCCACCGGTGGGTCCGTAGGGTTCTAGGGGTTAAAGTAAACTCTCTTTGTTCCTGTAGCTTTGCCAGGACTGATAATAATGGCAAAATCACACCAGGGACATTTTTCATGATAACAAATGTTTCTACGATTCATGCCAACTATAGCTGACTCATTCTCAGATACTCAGGGCAAAGTTAAAATGTTTTTTTATATGTTTATTTTGCTTTGTGACTATATTCAAATGTAGTTTTCATTCGATTCAATTCCATTCAATTCTGTTTATTTATTTAGCACCAATTCACACCACATGTCATCTCAAGGCATTTAATAGAGACAATTCAACCTGATTATCTAGTCAAATGATTCAAAGTTTTCTATCTAAGAAAAATCAGTTGATTCCATCGGCTCATTGACTCAAAGGCAATCCCTCACACCAAGCATGCTTGTAGTGACAGTGGAGAGGAAAAACTCCCTTTTAACAAGGAGAAACTTCCAGCAGAACCAGGCTTATTGTGAGCGGCCATCTGCCGAGGCCGACTGGGGTTCAAGGAGACAGGGTAGTGTTGCAGTGCAGTAAGTCAAGAGATGTAGACAAATCCATTAGTGTTTTAAGACAGTGGTGTACCAATCTATTATGAGTTTCCCATTGTAAGATAACCTTGAATGCAAGTATCATGGTTTCTCTGTATTAACACATTTTAAATATAAAGATAGATTTTAAATAAACAAATAAATGGCTTGTCTTGGTTTTTGCAAGTAGGAGAACGACTATAGACAGCTAGAGAAAAAACTGGTTTCCCTGGCAACAGTAGGACTGTCTTTCACATCTTGTGTAAGAATTATAAACTATAGGAATGATAAAAACTTAAATAAAAAGTACTAAAGCTTGAAAAAGAAATATAAATAAGCAGTTTCCCAGTAAGAAAACAACAAATTAAATAATTAGTACTCCTTCCAGAACAATTTAGTTCTAGTTTGCCGCTGATATAAAACTGTGTTTTGACTAATCTTTGTGTATAATTACCCAGTTAAGGTTTGTTTAACATTCTTAATTTTATCCAACCTGTCTCACACCCGAAATAATATTGAGATATGAGGCAAAAAATTACTGTTAAGGCAAGAAATAAAGGAAGTTGAAGGAATTTGGGAGTATTGCAATATAAAAAGAGCAATATCAGGACATATTGCACATGTGATTTAAGAGTTTCTTGCACCTGTTAGGTGTTCCAGCAAATCATGATTCTGAGCATTAATCTTACATTCCTGGCAGTATGGACTGTCATCCAGATTAAATCCAGATTTGAGAAGTCAGTATTTAAAATCATGTAGAAGAGATCATCAAATACAGTCCAGATTTTTTCAAATTGATATGATCCTTCTTTAGTTTAGCAGCAAAGGAATCCTAAAGCCAAGTATAATCAGTGGTTAACAGTTAACTAGTCACATGCTCGCAGTGCTTGCAAAGGTTTGTAATTCTCTCACTCTTTTACCATTACTGTCTTCTGTGTGGTTCACCAGAGCAACATATCAACAAATTCTTTTTCACACTTTAAATAAAAGTTTTAAACAACGTCAGACCTAATGCACATCACATCAGGATAGGGTGACAGTTTCTATAGCATGTTAAGGATCTTTACCACTTGCCCTTTGGGCAAGTGACTTTCACATTTCATTTGCCCAGAAAATTTTTTTACTTGCCCAGTATAATGTTTGATAAATATAGTTTCTAATATTCATTTTTGTATATATATAAATGAAACATGTTTGTTTTTTAAATGTTTTTTTGTAATTCAGTATTTTTTAAGTTTACAGGTTCCTGGTGTGTATATGCATGCGTCAGATAATGAACTCAAGCCTACATTACTGTGTTAACATGCTTTTCAATCCTTCCTGCACATTTTCAATCTAAACTTTGCTTTAAACTGTTGTGTGCTTGGAAAAATATAAATTGTAATATAAAAAAAAACAAAAAAAAACAAAAAAAAAAACATGACAGGTTAAAAACTTAAGATAAATCACAAGACAGAAGTCATGACAGAGTCATGGTATGTTTATACAAGATAATACTATTAATATAATGTGACTTTTCTAGAGAATCATTATACATAGTTATTTTATACAGGATTTCCACATAATTTCAGAATTCCCTGACTTTTAACTGACTCAGGATTAGTTTTCCCTGACAAAATAAATGCAACAGCAAGACAATAATAATAACATAACAGGTCACCAATTTAACATGTTTAGCTCTATAACATTTAAATGCACCTCTCCAATGTCTAAGAGAAAAAAATTCAATGAAAATTTTTTAATGTATGACCTGCATCACTGTACTGAAGACTGCCATATGATAGCGCTTTCTAGCTTGTTTGTCGTTTTGGTAACTACAGCAAAATTACCGCTAGGTGGACAAAAATCACGCCATTTGGCAAAAAATCACCCGGCTTTTTCAGATCACGCGAGAATTTGTACAAAACAACAAAAATGGCACCGGCAATGCTTCTGGGTCGTTTTTATTGAATGTCAGTGATTTTAAAGTAATTTTGAGTGAGGAATAATTTTCTTTTTGCAATCACTGCACTTGCATGGCGGGCAAATGCAATGAAATTTGTGCTCTCCCAAAAATAAAAACTACTTGCCCCGGGCGATCGGGCGATGGTTAACATCAAGCCCTGCATATTAATAAATTACTGTGTGCACTTAATGTGCACATAAGAATATAGTATACTCTCATTTGTAGTACAATTGTGAGGGGTAAGAGAGGATGCTTGTGCAGCTGAATTTGTATTTAAAAAAATAAAAATTCAAAAAGAATTGGTTCACAGTATTTATATTTATTTAAAACATTGTGGTGTACAAAAAGTGACCACTAAGATTATTATTTTAAAGAACAGAATGCCACATAGCATAATATGTGTGGACTTGAATAACATGTACAATAAAAATAAAACTTATTTTACAGGTAACTTACATAATAAAAAGAAAGCCAAAACTTTTATGTAAACAATAAAAGAGATTGTAACAAACACATTCAGCTGCTCAATAATTATAGCTGCAGTATGGTGGACCTTGAACAGCTCCGTAGCAGTTATATTGGCATCCAGGGGCGACAAACCTAATAAAAAAAAAAGCCCTCTTTGAAGAGTTACCTTCTCTCGGATGCCGTTCAATTGCAGCTTTCCCTCGACTGCTAACATTTAAATCGCATCAACAAAGTGTGCAGAGGAAATGGAATGAGTCTCAACTACGGTTCATTATAAATTCACGCTCTTTTGTTCATTGAGATTTAAATGAGCTCTTGTATTTTTCCGTAATGATAACTTTTTTTTTTTTCAGCACTCTTATTCTTGTTTACTTTTTTAACCAATGACAAGCAGATATTTCAACCCAATCCAATCCACTTTATTTATATAGCATGATCTCAATAAAAACAAGGTTTCCAAAGTGCTGCACAAAAAGATAAAATAACTAAAAAATAAAAGTAAATAAAATAAAAAAATAAAAGCACTGCCCGCACAGGATAAAAATATGCATGTGTATACATAAAATCAACATGTGTATGCATAAAATCAACACTCTACATGGTGTCAAAAGCCAAAGAAAAGAGGTGGGTTTTAAGAAGAGTTTTATACGGCACCGGTCTTAGCCAATCATATGTTAGACCAGATAGTTGATGCATTTTTTTTACATTATGTGATTAGATATTGTGCTGCAGCCCTTGCCTCTTAAAGGAGGAAAAAAAATGCGCCCAACTGAATGATGCGCTGGACACCAGACTGTGCAATGGAAATCCAGACTGTCCGGACATTACGAGCAACTTAAGGCCATATGATTTCCACAAAGTGCTTTGTAAAGCATACCTCTCAGGGAAAAATGCTGCACTGCTGATATTGTAAAGTCTCATATCATTAGGTCTTGTTATAACCTCAATAAAAGAATACGTTGTGAAATTACATATATTGATTATTTTCTAAGCCTGGCATTGCATTGGGTTCACATTTAAGAATTTATAATTCTTTTGTGCTTGCTTTAACTTTGTGGTGTCTGTCAACCTTCCATTAGCATACAGATTGCATCTCTTTGTTTTTCTCTTTGAGAAAATACTGTTTTAATGGGTCCTTACAGCAGACAAAATGTGAAGGTAGGAGTATAGTTATTTATTTTCCTCTTGAGTGCCACAATCACACTTTCAGGGGATAGGTGTTCAAACACCACATCAGACCTCTGTGGGGGGCTTTGCCATGGGAGATATAGATTAAGTTTCAGGTTGGCCGAGCAGAAACTATAATGATTCTCACTGTCTGCCCTTGAAATTACCTTCTCATCGCTTACTCAAATTGATACACAGTCTTTTTTTTTTTTTCTCTCTCTCTGACTCACCTGGATCCAATTGTAAATTTGAAAAATGGCAAATGCTTTAACGCTTCGAATGAGTGCATCATTTTAGGTTAAAGCTTGTGGTCTTTTGCATCCATTCATACCCCGTCAAAGCCTACACTTTCAGTGGGTAGAAATAGGGTACAGCTTCTGCTTTTGTTTCTGCTTCACTCATAGAGAAACTCTGAACCAGCCTCAAAATCCCCAACAGAAGATGTCAAAACAGATTAGCTTTTCTGAAATCCACTCCCCAGATTAAATGATTGTACAAATCAAACTGGCTTTGAGGCTTTGCATAATTTATTTTTCCTTCCTCTTTAGAAAGTCTGTCTTTGACTTTTTACTTCTCTGTTGTGCTTGAGCCTTGACAGTCTATTAGTATATGAATCAATGGAGATGAAATATGATGCATCCAGCTCTGGTGATATAAACCCCTGTTTTTTTGTTATATATGAGCATCTGTCAAGTTGGACAAATTACATTTTATAACATTAGCATTTAGCTGAACAGTAACGAAGCAGTTTTTGATAAATATTTAAAAACATTTTACTGAGAAAGAAAAATTAAATAAATTTAACTATTCAAGCCATAAAGATGAAATATTTTGTATTTAATATAATGTTTTATCATAATTTGCTCTGTATGATGTGGTTAAAATAGTGGCAGTGGTCCTCAGACTTATACTTAAATCTGAGTGACTGACAATATTCAATATTGTATGTTTTTCTCTTAATAAATTATCAAATTATGTTATTAACAAACATTAAAACCAGGTACCAGATTTAATGGGATCATCTCTGAAACCAAAATAGCGACTCAAATATAGAACCATTGCTCCTAATATCGTTAATAAATGGCTTTAAGAAACTCTACCTCATCAATCGATTTCTTTTTGAATGCATGACCGACTTTTAAGTATATTTAGAGTTAAGGCCAGTTCAGTTTTTGTTTTGACACATGTATTTTTCCTCTGATGGATGCACAGCAAAGCATCCATCAGAGGATCTGGTTTGTTAAAAGGATGGAGTAATAATGACAGAGGATTTTCTCCTAAAACTTTTTAACTTCAACTCAAATCAACAGCTAATAGAATTAACCCTAAACACGACAGGATAATAGTTGCAAGCAAACATTCAATCTTCATTTGAAAATATTAAAACAGCTAACACAGAAAACTTTTAGAATGGTCTTAGCCTTGTTGCTGTTATTCTCTTATAATTCTGGTGTTGTGAAATAGAATGCCACTGCTTAGGTGATTTCAATTGTTATGGTTTACTGTATGTCATTTCACAAACTTCAACATCGCCATAGATATTCAAGCATTAGCTTCAGTTACCAAAACTATATGTATATAATTTAAGTCGAGCATAAATATCTCATAAGCCTAAAAAAGATATACAGATATACTTACCGCTAAAGAATGTAAACTCCACCTCTCTTCGGTCTCTGTTTTTATGTCTTGAAGATGTGAAGGCCTGGGTGGCCCTAAATTTTTTAAAACTCAATGAAGACAAGACGGACGTAATGATCTTTGGCAGATCCACTGCTGATTCCGTGACTAGTCTTGGCTCCTTGGCTCAGTACGTTAAGCCGGTTATTACTAATTTAGGGGTTAAGATGGATGCTGGTCTTAAAATGGAAGCGCACATCAGAGCCGTTATAAAGTCCAGCTTTTTCCACTTAAGGCAGCTAGCAAAAGTAAAACTCATTCTTTCCAGACAGCATTTCGAAACAGTGATCCATGCATTTGTGACCACACGGCTGGATTACTGTAATTCACTTTATACAGGGGACAGTGATTTGTATATTTCTCAACTTCAGAGGGTTCAAAATGCTGCTGCACATCTTTTAACATCACGAAAATTTTATCACATCTCCCCTGTTTTAGCTTCCTTACACTGGCTGCCAGTACATTTTAGGATTAATCTTAAAATATTTTTTTTTTGTTTTTAAAACTCTTAATGGCCTTGCTCCTTCTTATCTGTCTGAGCTGTTGCATTCTTATACACCCTCCCATTCCCTCAGGTCAGCTGATCAGTTGTTTCTGAGGGTCCCAAAGACAAAATGCAAGCTCAGAGGAGACCGTGCTTTTTTGTGGCACCTCCTAAGCTGTGGAATGATCTGCCTCTGAGCATAAGACAGGCCTCTTCTCTTGCTGTTTTTAAGTCCCTTCTTAAGACTCATCTTTTTTCCTTGGCTTTTGGCACAATTTGAGAGGTTTTACTTTGTTTTAATCTTTTTGTATACTAATATGTATTTTACACTCGTTTTTTCTCTATTTTGTAATTTTATTGTATTTTATGATTGTGTTCAGCACTTTGGTCCTGTCCAGTGTATAAAGTGCTTCATAAATAAAGTTGGTATGGTATGGTATAAACCTGCAAAACATCTATTTTTATGTCCAATTTGAAACACTTTTACAGAGTTGTGTCTCTAATCTAAAACATTATGATCAGATAGCGTTAGATATTAGTTTAGTAGGATACTGCCCAGGTGAGAAAAATGATAAATGTTGAATAATAATAAGAGGAGGTCTTGGATTCTCATCCTGCAGTTGCTCTTCAGTTTATACTGACAAGCCTGAGACTTCCAAAGTAAAGGGCTCACTTTGTTGTGAGTGATACAGCAAGTTTTCTTATTTCCCCTTTCCTAGTCCTGCACTTTGATCTGTTCCCCTTTGAGGATACAGTTGATATGGGAATAGCTGTTCATAGGCAGCTGCTGCATGCCCACGGTCTTGCTCAGCTTAATCTGTCAATATGTGTCACAATAAAGACTTCCCTCACTTTACTGATGTCGATTCAGAAAAAAAGAAAAGTTGAGTTAAAGTTCTTTTCTCCCACAAGGTTATCTTTTGCTTTTAGAGGAATGGTTCATGAAACAAAAATAACTCAACTTTATTTATAAAGCCCTTTAAAACAACCACAGCTGCCTTAAAGTGTTGTACATACCAGATAAACTTAAAAATGTATAAAAAACAACATGGAAGTGTAAAGGAATAAAACAACTATAATAAAATAAATCAATTAAAACTTTTAAAACCATGTAAAAACTATAAAACAAACCACAAATGCAAAAGCAAAGATTCTCATGCTGTGTTAAAAGCCAAATAATAAAAATAGTTTTTAGGTTTTAAGGTTTTTAAGTTTTAGGGAGATAAATTAAAAAAGGGAACATTCTCCAGGAAGTTAACAAACATCTTTTGAGCAAAGTAAAATAAGTTGTCACCTCCTCCAGTGGCAGATTGCATTGCATGCAGATGCATTTACTTATCAATAACTGACTGTTTTACCTTTATTTTAACTTATTGTAAATATATTAATTCAAATACATTTTAATAGATTATCTTAAATACAGTATAGGAAATATTGTTTTTTCTATGCCACTGGGAACAGTAGCTATTCATCCACTGTTATAAAATAATTCAGACACAGTTTCTTCTAAAACAGTTTGCAAGATGTATTAAGTTCTTGTGGAGTAGAACAAATCACATTAACTAGGGAGGCAACCCCCCAGTCCATGAATAAATCTGTTTCCATCTCCTAAAAGTCAGACCTTGTCTGATGTAATTTTTCAGCTTTCAGAGAAAGTTTTCAAACTGTCAAGAACAGCTCTGCTATGGGGAAGGTAAAAAAATAAACTTGGAACAAAGCACCACAGGGATTGGAGACTGCAGATCTTAAGCAGTATAAAATTGAACAGAGCTGCTAGAAAACTAACAAAAAAACCTAAAAAATCATAATCAATGTCTCTACATAAAAAAACAGAGTTGCATTGTATTACAAAAACATTCAATAAAACCCAGATCCTTGTCAGTGAATATATGTATTGGATTTCTTACCACTTGTGGCCACTTGCCCTCAGGTCTGCATACTTTCCTGTCGTTTCTTTTATCTTTAAAATTGTCAAAAAGCATCTTAACCTTAAATGTTGAGATTTGGCTGAGTTTTCTACAAAGGTGGTGCATGTGATCCAAGTTACTGTAGTATTTATTTAAATATGCTTAATATTCTCTGCATGGTCATCATTTAAATAAATCTGAAGAATTTTAACAAGCTATTCAAAGCAAATCCATTTTTTTATGTTATTTATAAGGTCCTGCAAGGGACATACGATGCAGTTCCATTAACCATCAATGTGAGCAAATCATAATAATGAAAATAAATTGACTAAATGGAATTTGTGCAATTTTGAAAAAGCAAAAAAAAAAAACAAATTGTTTGATTTCACAAAACTGCAATGGAAACACTTTTCCTCATCACATATGCAGCTGGACCTTACTGCCTTGTAAAAAGACAAAGAAGAATAGTGGAAGATTTTGATTCATATTTTATATTTAGTTTGTGACGATGAGTTTAATGAGCACTAAAACCGTGGCTGAAATACGGATACATCTCCTCTGTTTACAGCCGACGCTGCCAAATACCGCAAATGCATTTTCAAAACGAGCAGAATATCAACATAGTTTTGCACGGCTTTGTAATCTAAACGCATCTATTGAAAACCCTGCTAAGGCAGGTGGGAAGACATCTCTGGCTTAAGGTGTTGTCAGTGGCACAGTTCCTCTCTAATCCAAGTTGAAATACTCCTTATGAACATTTAATGAGATTTGATCATGATGTGCTAATTGGAAAAGTGAATGCCTGGCACAAGGGTAATTGTACCAAGATCTTGATTTGCATAAAAAATATGGATGAACAAAGTAAGTATAAAGACATTGTTTGACAGATATATGCCTGCCACAATTTTATATTAGTGTTTCTCAATTTGATTAGTAATTAAAAGCCATTATATTTTCTCTGAAATCCAGAAAAGACTGAATTAAATGGTTGATTTTTTTTTTTATCTCGTGAGGTTAGAAATCAGCATCCAAATTGACTTAAAATTCCTAAAAGCTACAGACCTCTTTGATGATGTAGACCAGCCCTAGATTCTTATATTCACACCTCTTATTAAAGCAGTCTACAATTTATCTAAACCAAACAACAGACATTAAAACTTTTTATAAAAAACTTTGGAAAATGTGATGTGGTGATAGAAGACCAGGTCAAATGTCTTTATATATGATGTATGGGCAAAGAGACATGTGGTTATGAGCACAAAA
This sequence comes from Cyprinodon variegatus, assembly GCF_000732505.1. Taxonomy (NCBI): domain Eukaryota; kingdom Metazoa; phylum Chordata; class Actinopteri; order Cyprinodontiformes; family Cyprinodontidae; genus Cyprinodon; species Cyprinodon variegatus. Next base: position 642,721 of record NW_015150929.1, on the reverse strand, counting down.
AATGCAGATAATTTAGGGCTTTTTGATTCCTGGACAATTTTATCCTATTTAGAAGCCGGTGAGAATCCCTTTCCTTTACGAAGACCTCTGATTATGTCTCGTAGAGTGGTAATAACTATGATAATAACACAGGAAAAATCACAGAGGGTTGACTAGGGTTAGGTTAAGCCTATTGAGTGGCCTAGCTAATGAATAAACCTAAGTCCTACAGACACTTTTTGCCAAAAAAATGTTTCCCTCTTCTCTTGCCAAGTTAACAAATGAAAATGAGACTTTAAGGTTAGTCTCAATTTGTGTTTGTCTGTCAGTTAAAGACTTGTTATATCAATTTATACCCCCCTAAAGAAGTGTTTTTCTAAATGCTAAATTTCATGTTCTAATGTACAAATGTTCTTTCAAATGTTCTTTCTTTTCACTTCAAAATCAAAAATACTAATTAAAAAAAGTTTTTTTGTTTTTTTGCAAGTGGCGAAAGTGAAAAGCATCAGTTAGAAATAAAACCAGGAAAATCATAGAATAGAGGAAATGTCCTGGAAAAGCAGGACTTGATTGATGGAGGATCGGATGGAGGCTCTGGTAGAGAAGGGTAAACTGTCACTGTAAGCTGCACATCTGTAAGCAGATGTGCTCCACACTGATATTTCTCAAACTTTATTCAGCAGGCTAACGACTGTGTTGGACTTAAAACTGCCACGTGCATTATCCATGTATGGAGGCCTTAGTCCTTGACGCGGGCAACCTGTGTTTGAATCCAACCTGTGGTCCTTTGCAACATGTCTCTCCATCTCTCTCATGCCCCCTTTCCTTTCAGCGGTCAGAAAAATGAACAATTAGTGCCGTAAAAACCTAAAAAAAAAACAAAACTTCAATGTAGTAACCCTCATTGATTATTAACTTTTAGCGTAGCCTAAACCGCCAAATCTCTCGGCCCAATTTTTTGGGGATTTTTGTACGCAGAAGTGGCGCTAACACTCTCCGGTTTGGTAAAAACCTGGTGACCAACCAGGTAAAAAAAATACATGTGTCATGCTCTTTTCTCTAATTAGACTAACTGAATTGATTGATATGGGTGTAAATAATGACTTCCCCCCCTGTAATTTTAGTCTATGTGTTTTTTTGTGTTTCCCATGACTTCTCCAATGTCCTCCATCAAGTTCTTCTATTATTTAACTACCCAGCACCAAACATTACCAACCACAATTATTAAAATTGTTCACTTTGCCTTTTCCTCATTTTCACATCAAACTGTCACCATTTCCTGCCATTAAAATGTAAAGTTTGCAGCACTATAAAAACTTAGAATTTTTTTTTGGTAAGCCAGTTTCCCTCTCCTGCAATTTGCCTGCATGCAGGTATTTTGTCTCCTCGGCTTCATGAGTTGTCAGAGCTGCCATCACTCTAAGCAAACAACACAGCTCAGGAAGGACATTTTCAGTTTATCCTTTTTTGGAGTAAAACATTTCTACTTTTAATGCCTGGTAATGCACACTTTTTTAACCAATTGTTGAGTTAAAAGGAAGCAAAAATGCTGTTAGGATATGTTTTTATATAACTTGATGCTTTTTATTCTATTTATATTGAATAGGGACATTATTATTTCAGTATTGAATTGCTGCCCTCCGAGATTGTCTTCACAGCACAAACACAGCCTGCACGTTCTGACAGTTTGACACTTTAATTTTCAACAAAGTGTTTCACCTGAATTTCCCTGATAAAGTGGAACAGACTGCCCTCATAAATATATGTATTCTGAGTTGGAAAATATTGCTCCCTGTCTTTCTTCCTCCATCCCTCTCTGTCTCTCCGATGAACACAATGAGCACCTTACCGCCAGAGTAGAAGCTACTCCAGTGTGAAACAAAATAAGCTTATTTTCCCTGTCATAACCTGTTTCTTGTTTATTTAGCTTTTGTTTTATTTCCTTTAAAGGTTTTATACTTGTATTTAATGTCTGTATACTATATGCATGAGACCAAAGTCAGATTTCTTGCTTTTGAAAGCAATCTAGACCAAAAAAAAAGTGATTCCTATCCTGATTACTTTTCTCAGTCCATGTAAGTTTTTTTGTGGGTTTTTTTAGGTTTGGAAAGAGCAAGAAGGACGAGGACCGGATTGAGAGGAAGAACTCAAGAAGTTCTAGACCTGAGGAAGTCCAGGCAAATGAAGATGAGACTGTCCAAATGAAGCAGGAACAAGAAAGGTAAAACACAATGCTATTTGTTAATATCCAAAAATGATTAGGCGTTGCCTGAAAGTAAGAAAAAAAAATCAAAAGTAGCGAGGTTGCTTGAACCAGCAAAACATAATTTACCAAAATCAGTTTTCTTAGGAGGCTTTGTATAATTACATGGCCAATAATTACCTGGTGGTTAAAGTCAATTAAACTAACCGACCAGATCCAAACCTCACAGCCATAACATGAAGGCTGCAGGTTCTGTGTAATAATCATAAACTGAAATGTGCATGTTGAAAATAATAGCCATATGGAGTTCAATCAATAAGGTCATCTATACTGTCAAACAGAAAATGTGAAACAGATGGCCTTTATTTAAGTATTGAAGCAGCAGCATGTTATAATTGTTTTAGTGCAGCCTTTCTCAAATCAGGAACTTACAGGATGTCAGCGTGGAATCCAACCACGATGTATGAAATCTGTTTGAATCACAGAATTTCATTATTTTTAAACATTGGTAATCCTTGCATTTGATAAACCAAGTGGCCAAAGATCAAGTGCCATGTAATAGTCTCCTTTTAGCAATGTTTACAGTGAATAGTGGTGACAGAGATCATGTCCTGCTAGCTGATTGATTGATTGATAGACTTTATTATATATATATATATATATATATATATATATATATATATATATATATATATATATATATATATATATATATATATATATTTTAGTGGTTTGCTTATGAAGCAGGAATATAGTTCTATAGTAAGATTTATAAGCAATTTTGAACTGTCGTGATCCAAATGATCAACCAGAGCATGACATCACAGACAGATCACAGAGTTATTAATTTATATAAAAAACAACTAAAGTTAACCTTTGAAGGAGCTTGACTTGAACATTTAGGGTCCATTAAATGTGGCTTATTTTTCCATTTAGCTGCTAAAAGGATCACTTTAACCATTTGATTCGTTGTTTTATTTTTTTTTTTTATATAATTTATTTTTATATATACACTACCGTTCAAAAGTTTGGGGTCACATTGAAATTTCCTCATTTTTGAAGGAAAAGCACTGTACTTTTCAATGAAGATAACTTTAAACTAGACTTAAAGGGATAGTTCGGTATTTTTGACATGAATCTGTATGGCA
>NW_015150929.1:626772-638743 GCF_000732505.1 Cyprinodon variegatus | reverse complement strand
TATATATATATATATATATATATATATATATACCTACCCAAGGGTAATTGATGATTAGAAAACCCTTGTGCAATCATGTTCACACATCTGAAAACAGTTTAGCTCGTTACAGAAGCTACAAAACTGACCTTCCTTTGAGCAGATTGAGTTTCTGGAGCATCACATTTGTGGGCTCAATTAAATGCTCAAAATGGCCAGAAAAAGAGAACTTTCACTTGAAACTCGACAGTCTATTCTTGTTCTTAGAAATAAAGGCTATTCCAGGCGAGAAATTGCTAAGAAATTGAAGATTTCCGACAGTGGTGTGTACTACTCCCTTCAGAGGACAGCACAAACAGGCTCTAACCAGAATAGAAAAAGAAGTGGGAGGCCGCGTTGCACAACTGAGCAAGAAGATAAGTACAGGTCCCTAACTGGCATCTTCATTAAATAGTACCCGCAGTATCTTGTTTGTGCTGTCCTCTGAAGGGAGTAGTACACACCGTTGTAGGAATTTCTTCAATTTCTTAGCAATTTCTCTCATGGAATAGCGAGATATATATTTTTTTTCTTTAGATAAGTTTTTACCTGATATTTATTCTCTTTTAAACACATCTGTACATTTTTTAGCAATAAGTTTGAACCGGCATGGGCATTAGACAGAAGTCAATTCTCTAAATGCTACTCCCTATTGCAGAAGCACTTTAAAAAGATCAGTTATGGATTCAAGGGGGCCAAGCCATTCACAGGGGCCGAGCTCTTAATGTTAGCCTCATGGCCCATGAATTAAGTTTGATTGGTTGGTGCTCATTATAGCAGTGAAATCCACGTTCCTCAGCAGTTGTCCCTTCAGTGAATATTCTTCAGTTCTAAAGAATACGCAGTTTTATTCCATCCTCATAGCTTTGTGGTTGTTAGTATTTATGGACATGCAATGTCTAAAAGAATCAGCCATTGCATTGGTGTTGCTGCATGAACCTCATTCCTCACAAACAAGCCCCGTTTAATTCTCTCCAGTGAGGAAGACAATATTGGTAGCAGGATGAATAAAAAGACAGCTTGCCTGCCTCCATTGTTCTCCACCAGCCAAATGAACTCAGTAATCAAACTGCCGTTGGTAATGACAGCTAATTGAATAGAAACAATAGAGCTTGATAGCGCGCCCTCTTACAGTAAAGGAAGAAAAAGATGGATGGCTGTTGAAAACGTAATACATAGACACACAGACACACACACACACTGCCACAAAAGCTGTCTCCCTACTGAATGGAACATCTGGAGGTTTTGCTCAAATAGCTGTAGCACATTGGCTCTTGGTGTTGAACTATGATTTCCAGTGAAGGTCTTATCCTTTCGCACTATAAACCACTCTGAATGTGGGCTTAACACATTTCTTTGGAACCTGGTAGGTCTGTTTCTCCATCCAGACATATCCCCTTTGAGCAGATCCCAAACACCAGGTTTGACTCAAAAAAAGAAAGTGGACATATACTATGTTCAGTTTCTTCGCGAGTTATTCAGGAAAATTTCACTTTTTTAAATGTTGTTGTGTTCTAACCTCCAAGTTCAATATATTTTATTTGGGTTATATGTAACAGAACAACACAAAACAGTTCATGACCGTGAAGTGAGAGTCAGATAATGGTGTTCAAACCCTTTTACAATTAAAAATCTGAAAAGTCAGCATTTCGATTCAACCACCTCTACTCTAAAGTGCATTTATTTTGGAGTCATCTAACTTAGCAAAGAGAGTCCAGGTGATAAATAACTCCCTGAATATAGAATAGGTAGGAAATCAGAACTGCACTTTAACTTAAACACATCATCCCCTACATGAAACATGGTGGTGGCACCATAAAGTTATGGGGCTACGTTTCTTTAGCAGGCATAACCTGTTGGGCAGAGTGGTTGGAACTAAATGCAGGGAATTTATGAAATATGTTTTAGAGCTGAGGTGTTCAAAGTGAGACTGGTGTGCCATGTTCAACACTAAGAAGATTTTGTGCAGACTTAATTGGTAGCCCAATTTAAGAAAGGTGAAATCGAATCAGATTTTAAGACATTGTCAGGATCCGGGACTTTGCCCACCAGAGGGCGCTGTGGATCCAAGCCTGGGGAGTTTGGACGCAGCTTGATCAGCTGTTTCCAGTCTGCTGATTGCGGAAGTTTCCTATATAAGCTGTGTCTGATTTTCTCTCTGTGCTGGATCGTGTTTCTTACCTGTGCCATCATGCCTGTCTGAGCTTTGAACCTGTAGATTCCTCCGTGTTCCAATAAATATTGGACTTTTATTCCTCCCTCCGTGTCTGTGAGTCTGCATATGGGCTAGTAAAACCAACGCATCATGACAGAACGATCCATCTAGCCAACAGACTAGCCCCGCAGACTCCTTCTACGCGCTCCTGGGGAGCCCGCTCTGTGCCGTCTGGAAAACCCTGAGCTCGCTCTGTGCCGTCTAGGAGACCCCTGAGCCTGTTCTGTGCCTTCCAGAGCCTTCGAAGGTGGAGCCACAATCGGTGGATCCCTCGGTTCATTGAGGTGGATCCACAATCGGTGGATCCCTCGGTTCCTTGAGGTGGAGCCACATTCAGCACCACCCAGAGCCCCGGCTCTGACTTTCATTGTCGTTGTGTCCTTGGGCAAGACACTTCACCTGTATTGTCTACTGATGGTGGTCAGAGGGCCCGGTGGTGCCAGTGTACGGCAGCCCTGCTTCTGTCAGTGAGCCCCAGGGCAGCTGTGGCTACAATGTAGCTTGCCACCATCAGTGTGTGAGTGTGTGTGAATGGGTGAATGACTGTAGTGTAAAGCGCTTTGGTTAAGTCTTCCAACTTGAAAATATACTTATATATATATATATATATATAAGTACATGCCATTTACCATTTACCATAACAAATTACAGGTGTCGTTTTCAAAGAAATTGTGTTCAAAATCAATTTGTTTTTTATCTAAACATTGAAACTTTATCTTATTGTTTAGGAGAGGAGGCTTGCAAGCTAAAAGCTTGGATTCAATGTGCAGAAGATTCCAAACTAACGCAAATATTCACCTATAACAGGACAAATGAGATCAAACAAAATGCCACAGGCTCGACAGGGAAAATAAAAATGGATATCAAAGCTTATTTATGTGTTCGAATAGCCGATCAGATATTAGACATAAATATAATAAAAAGAGAAATGACAAACTTTAAAATTCGCCGTCAGTAACCGTCCTTAACCTATTTCTCTCAATGTACAAAGCTGGTAGAATCACACCCTAGAAGCTTTCAGCTTTCAGTTCAGCCAAGTGGAAATACAATATCATTATTTCATAGGCACTGATTGGAAATGAGATTGAGATTTTTGGCTAAAACAAAACTCCTTACCCTGTACTTTGAGTCTGTATCGCATCAACGTTCTAATAAACTAAAATGAGCTCGTGCTTATGTTATTACGGTAATCAAAAGTAATGACTATTTTTAAAGGCATTGCATAAACACGGCATATATCGTATCCATCCTTTTATTTCTCACTGGTTTCACATTTTTCAGCGTCTTTGTCTCAAACAGACTTTCATTCCCTGTCTTGTTTGTATCCGTTCTGCATGTCCGATCTCTTCACAGGTTTCCTATGCAGGAATTAAGGTTTATTCTTTCTCTTTTCCCCTCCTCCCAAATCCTATCATTCACCCTGCCTAGGATTGTCCCTCAGTTAATGGAAATGGAATCTTAAGGGAAATTGTGGTTTGTTATAATAAACCAACGTGCCATGAAGTCAATATTCATAGCATTAAGGTTCAGCAGCGTGACAGCTCAGACATCCATTACTTCTTGTATTCTTTTTGACACCGCTGTTTTACACTCCTATGGTTCTAAACTCCATAGTAATAGTTGTCCACATAAGTCATCTTAACTGATTAATTATTTTGCTGACATGGAGACTGGATATTTCTGAGTGCCTTTAAGAAAAACTGTTGAACTGATCAATTCCGGCTTGAACACAACCCAGAGCTGAACCCCAAATGTCTGCTCAGCTGATATTTGGGATCGTTAATTCAAGCAGACAGTTTTGACAAGCGCTTTAAGTGATTAAAAGTAGTCCCTGAAAAGATGGAGCAGATTATTTCTTAAAAGGTTCACTCCTATAAGGAAGCAATGTCTTGTATTTAAAACTCTGACCCTAATATAATTCTTGTAATTGATGGTTTGGCCTGTGATCCACACAGACACAATCCATTTACATTAGGTCACATATGATCTAAATTGATATCCTTTCAGAGTCTTGTGGGCTGCAAATGATGGGGATGAAAGTACATAAAAGTTTGACATCACTGCTAAAGCAAAGTGTCGCATCAACGCCACAATGAGTGGAGATCAGCCGAATATTCATTAGTAACATTTGGCCATTTTCTGCACAGCTGCTGTGCTTTATTGTTTCATGTCCATTTGAATAAACATCCTAAACAGCAGTAGAGCAGATAGAGCGTTATACTCTAAAACTGCTGGGCTAAAAAAAAATAAATAATAAAAAAGCTATTGATTTGGGTTCTTTTCCAATAAATTTCTGTGCCAAATGTGGATCGATACAGACCTGCGTTGATTAAACACAGCAGGTTTAAGTTTTGACCTGCCGTCCGTGGTACACCAAGAAAAGAATGAATTCTTCTGTTGGATCTAATGACGCATTTTCAGTTACTGTAAGACTATCCTTTCATGTCCAACACCGCCGGCATGAAACAATAGTAGAAAAGTGACTATAAATGCTTAAATTGATCCAACAGGTGCCTAAAAATTGTGTCTTTTCAAAAAGTACATAAGAGGGATTTAAAAGATAATAACCTGTAATCCAGTTTGCTGAATAACTTTATTTGGGTAAATTGCATTATCAAGCCATCCATTTTGCATATTTGTTCATTTGCTGTTGGGTTACCTGGTTGATTGTTTAAATATCCAGCAGTTTGTGGCCATAGGGGTGTAACATAGAAAGGCAACATAGAGAAACAAGGAACTAATTTGCAAACCAAAAATAACCTTTTTTAATGCAATTGCATGCTCATTGTTTGAATTTGTATTAATAGTTGCCTGTATTATTATTAATTATTCAACATTCATAGTTTGACTAAAGAATTGCAAATTCTTTAATCAAATTGTTAATGTTGACCTTAACTTGCACACATCTAGCAGATTTGAGGTTAATGCCATGTAAAGAGACCAAACTATTCTTCAGTTTTAGTCTCAGTCATTAACTCCACCAATTGGCAGGAGCTTTATTTTTTAGCATATTTTTTTTATTCTGAGCATTTCATCCACATCCTTCAGAAGAGGTTAATTGATGTCTGAAGTCATTATCAGTGAACATCAATTGGAATAAACATGTCACCACACAATAACACCGCTGACAAAGATGAAAATTCATTGAAACATGTCAGGTATGTTTGATGACAAATCAGGTGACTGATAAGAAAATAGCTCCTGTCTCTGGTCTGTGAAGAATGATGAGATTCCTTCCTGACTCCTCTAATGGAACAAACTTGGTCACTCCAGTCTGTACCCCAGTACGACCCCCAGCATTTAGATTAAAGAAATACCCAGCGGTTTCAAAAGTTAACTTTCATTCAACATAGGAAGCAAATATTCTGGCATTTTTAGTCCGTGGACGCTACCTATAACACATTTATCTGACTGGCTCATGTTAAGAGGTCGGAGAATTCACTAAGTCCTCTGATTGGATCCGTAGTGACTGCAGGACTCATTCATCCCACAACAGCAGGGTGAAGCGGAAGGATGAAAGACACACAGGCAGTGCGGTGTTGGTTGAGCTTCTATCAGTGTCTGGCTTATCTCTGCACATCCCAGTCCTGAAATTTAATTTTTGTGTCCAAAGTGATTGGACGTAAAAGAGAAATGTGACATTGTTCCGTCTCCATTTTCTGCCTGGGCTGAGCACCATTTTCTCTTTCTCTGAAGCAGCTGATTATGATGTCCATTCTCTGTTATCTGCTTGGCTCTGCCTGGCTTCTAATCAGCTACCAGCAGTCTTTTGACACTCTTTTTGTTACCCCTCCCTGGACTACAGCCCAACTCATCACTAATTCTGTTTTTTCTTGCAAAAAGGAGTTCTCTTTTTCTTATTTTTTTTTTATACAGACCCACTGCTGACTTCAGGGGGACACTACCTCAATTCAATTTTAATTCAGTTTATTTATAAAGCGGCAATTTACAACACATGTCATCACGAGGCATTTTAAAGCAACAATACAGATACCTCACCCCCTGAGTCTGAAATACTCTGTACATTTCGATTTGGATACAAAAAACTAAAAAACAAAAACTTTTTTACGTGTTATAATTCACTTTTCTGATTACTAGAATAATTCATCTTTTCTGTTTTATATGCAAAAGAACCAATAGGCCTCTAGTTACAAATTTCAACAAAAAAAAAGCAATCTGCTCCAACTATCCTATTATTTTTCGTCCACTTTGTCAAGCTATCTCATTATTTTTTCGTATGGTATCTGCGTCTCATTTGCAGAGTGAGTTCAAAGGAAGGTCTAACTTGCTGATTGAGAAGAGTGATGAGATTTGTAATTATATTGATACCTACAGGAAGTTAATATGATTATTAACACCACAAAACAGAACAATTATCTCTGTGATTGCATTACAAGCCAAGTTTCCACACCGAGATGGGCTGTATGGGATTTGTGATTCTGCACAGACGGCTGCATGCAGAGTCATTTACTGTTCTTTGATTGGATTCAGATTCATTCTGCCCTCCACCTGCACTTCAAAACACTGCGAGCATGTTATGATGAAGGCGTACTGCAAAGAAAAATCTATTTCATGAATCTCAATTTGAAAGTAAGAGAGCAAATACATTCTGTTTCATCAGCCAAAACAATCCATGTTGAAGAGGCATGCTTTCAAACTACTAAGTGTGCTGACTTGAGATTGAATAAGAAATAAAGGCAACCCTCTCTCCTCACCCGTGTCATTTAAGGTGCATTAAACACTGACAGACATATGGAAAGGGGCTTTGCTAGTTATTTTAGAGCATATATAGAGTCCTTTTGAATCAGAATGTGCATTTATTCATAGCAGAGGGATATGAAATAAAGATTTAAACTTACAAATTGGCAGTAGAGGTCTATTTCTACAGTATTATTTAACAACGAAGTTTCAATAAACTCAGCATTTGTAATTGTTTCATTATTTCTGTGCTTAACATGATACCTTCTATTTCCTTTTGTTGTTATACTACATATCTGATGAACTTCAAGTGTCAGAATTATACTACTAAGCTTTAAACGTGAACGAAAATAGCCAAAGTGGTACTAGGAAAAACCCGGCACCCGATTAACAAAAAAGTTGCAATTATGTTATATTATTCAATATTATATCCATATAATAATTACTGTAATGTTGCTTGGGCTAGTACCCACCCAACTAAACTTGAATCTGTTTTTCGACTTCAGAAGCGAGCTTTAAAGGAATAGTACACCCAAAACATGATTAGCCTTCATTTTCTACTCACCCCCATGCTGAACAACACTCTGGAGTACTTTTTTGATATCTCAAATGCATCTGGAGATCTGGGAGGCTTCTTGCTGTCTGCTGACATTCAAATAATGGAGGTCTATGGCGCCCGAGGCAGAAAGGTCCATAAAAGTCCACAAAAAACGTGTCAATATTCCTCCATACTGCTCGTCCAATGTATTCCAAGTGTCCTGAGTGGGTAGCGTCCATAATTTACTTGAAATGAAGTCATTTAGAATGTTTTTAGAGCATAAACAGTAGTTTATAGGATTTCCTAAAAGCGCGTTCACGAGTCTACGGAAACCGCGCCAGACCAAACCAGACGAAAGTGCGCATTCAGCGTCTGCTCTGCCGATAATGCAAGCGTAGAAGAAGAAATGTGCCGTTTACCTGTGCAAAGAAAGAAACAACGAAAGAAAAATGTCTGAGGACTTCTGTGTCGAGGAAGAGCATGAGTTCTTTGCCGAGCTGAATGCGCACTTTCATCTGGTTTGGTCTGCCGCGGTTTCCGTAGGGTCATGAACGCGCTTTTAGGAAATCCTATACACTACTGTTTATGCTCTAAAAACATTCTAAATGACTTTGTTTCGAGTAAATTCTGGATGCTACCCACTCAGGACACTTGGAATACATTGGACGAGCAGTATGGAGGAATATTGACACGTTTTTTGTGGACTTTTATGGACCACTCTGTCTCGGGCACCATAGACCTCCATTATTTGAATGTCAGCAGACAGCAAGAAGCCTCCCAGATCTCCAGATGCATTTGAGATATCAAAAAAGTACTCCAGAGTGTTGTTCAGCATGGGGGTGAGTAGAAAATGAAGGCTAATCATGTTTTGGGTGTACTATTCCTTTAAGACTAATATTTTGTGTAAATCGTAGACACCCCTCCCAACCACTGTTTGCTCAGGGAAGTATTCTTAGTTTTTATCAAGTGAATCAACTTCAAATAGCTTTATGCGTTTATAGCTCTATAAAAAAGTTACTTCCCCAGCACTTTTGTAATATTTTTACTTTTAATAATGAATTTCACCAGTATCCAACTTGTAGTAGTTGTCTTATCAGGCCTCCTTATTCTTGTACAACTCAAACACAGTTTAGTGTATTATACAGAGGATCAAGGATATGGAACAGTCTTCCCACATCACTGACAGATCTTTCTAAAGAACAATTTAAACGGAGAGTAAAATTGCTGCTACTAAGTTGTCTGAACTTTCCATATGGATTTGTGGTCTAAATGATATTTTAAATTGTTTTATACAAAGAAATGTTGTTTTTTTCTGTTTTGTTTACATCATATAGATGTCTGAAATGGTGAAATATATTTGTTTTTATGGAGACTGCAACTCATTAAGCCCCTTGAGGGTTTTTCGGCAGTTGTCCATCACATCATTTTTTTTTTTTTTAGTGAAACATTATTCTGTTTTTATGTTTTTGTTGTGGGGAAAAAAAATTCTGTACTCCACAAATGGTCCGAAATTGTTCATATCCAGATATATTGTCAGTCCTCCTTACTGCCAGATATGAAATCAAGACTAAAGAAATCACTAAAGTAGCAAAATATATGTTTTTTATTATAAATAACCAAAACCTCTTGGTAGGATTTACCAAGAGCAGATGAGCATCCAAGCCACTGACATGTCAGCCTGCAATATATTGAAGAGCCATTTCTAAAGCTTTGAGACTCCGAAGGACTTCAGTGAGAAACATTATTTACGAATGAAGAAAAAATGGAGCAATGATGAACCCTCCCAGGAGTGCACAGCCGACCAGGCTTCATCAATAATCGACCCCAAGAGAGACTTCCAAGATGCAGGCACTGATCAATCATTTACCAAAAGACATCTTGATGATCCCAGAGTCCTTTGAGAAAACATTTAGTGGACTGATAACACAAAATTGAGTTTTTTGGAACGTGTGACCCATAAGACCTGGCATAGAAACTAAGGCGTTTTTGTCAAAAAAATAAAAATTGAACATCCTGCTTACAGTCCTGCATGGTGTAGATCCTATTCAGATGATGTATCATGATTTTAAAATATTCTTCTTAGCTAAAAACCTAATAAAGTTGTGTTAAAACAATGATGTAATGATGTTACATTATGTTTACTCAGATTTCTTTTACTCAACTCAACATTTAATTACAGTCTTAGGGCAAATTTTATTTCACAACGGGCCAGTTGGTGCTGAGGGATTTTTTTTCCCCTTTTCAAATGAAATCTCAAAGAAATTTCAATTATCTTTAATTTCTTTTTTTTACTAATTACATTTTTTAAACTGATATAAAATATCTGTAGGGCAATCAGTTATTTTTCCCAGCACAGGGTTTGCACAAGGGAAAATCCCCAATAAATATACACATGTGCAGCTAGTTCTCTTTTGTTTATGTTTATTTACAAGGCAGTGCTCAATCGATCATAAAGACTCAAAATAAATAAGATGCTTCTTATCGTTGTTAGTGTATGTAAACTTTTCGCCAATACTATCAAAGTAAGAATTGGTGTTTTACCATTAAATATGGATATGTTTTAAACCAATAGCCATCTGGCTGAAACATAAGTTTCCTAAAGACATGTTTGGTGTTTGAATTAGAGAATAAAGTTTATCTACCTTGGTTTCCTCAGCATTAGACTGTCTAGACGTTATTTACTGCAAAGAAATGCCATTCCAATACATAGTGATAAAAGCTTCGAAGTGAATGCATTCTCCCTCTTCTTTCAACATACTGTACAGCACTGGAGAAACTGAAGGTTAACTAAAAGCTTTCTTTGTTTCTCATCAGCTTAATTAAATGAGAACACAGAGCAAGGATGCAGTGGGATACTTTATTGTCCTATTATCTCCAATGGCTGTTAGATTTGAAACCACACAGCTTTCTTTGCTAAATGTGGTATCGGGTGAGGAGGGGTGGAGAAGACAAGCTGGTAATTGGGGATGTACAGTAATAATGTGTTTAGCCTAGGCCACTATTTTCTCCATGCTACCATACCAGACCATTAATTGGTTAATGGAGTATATGTCACAGTGAACAGGGGTGGTCTCTGAGGGGAAAGTGGGCGAAGGAGATGAGGTGGCAGTGAAGCTGTTACAGGTTGCCAAAGTAAAACACTGTTAGCAGGAGTGGAAGGTCTGAGGCTAATGAGCAGAAAAGTGCTCCACACATTCTGATGCTCTTGTCTGCTTTCAGAACAACTCTTTTTCTAAGTATTTCTTAAGCCATTTGGGTGAATATTTGGAAACACTGAGCAAAGAACAAGATTTCACACTGTTTGCTCCTAATAGATTTAGAATGGTGAAAATTGGCTGTTAGTTCTACTAAAGAATATTGTGTAGTTACATGGTGTTTCCCACATGTTTCTTTTAGGAAAATATAAACTTTAGTTAGTAAAAAGTGCTCACACAGTGCGTAATGATGAAAAGTTAGACATATATAACATAAAAAGTAGCTTACTGTGTAACTCTCTGTACTATATCCCAGCACATGCAATATATCTATATGCTTACACTTACTTTTAGAATAGCAGTGCAGGCAAATTCCCCTAAGCAAACAAGGAGGAAAGTAGGTTTTTAACGGCAGGAAGAGTAAACTAGCAATTGAATTTTAAATAATCAATTAACCATTGCATGTTGTTGGACGTACTTCCTTCAATGTCATTGTTGAGTTTTGATTTAATGCTTGGGACATAAAATAGAGGACCCTACCCCCACCCCAACACACAAACACACACACACAATAAATTCAGTTTATTTATATAGCAGCAATTCACAATTTGGCAACTCAAGGCACTTTACAGAGACAATTCAACCAGATCATACAGTCAAACTGATTCAGAGTTTTCTATCTAAGGAAAACCTGTTGATTGCGTTAATTCATTGACTCAAAAGCAATCTCTCACATCATGCATGCTTGTAGCGACAGTGGAGAGGAAAAAATAAAACATCTCTGTTGGTTAATGTCTCCCTTCCTGTGGATGAAGCTGCTGCTGAACTGCAGAGCTCCTTCAGTTACAGACTGCTGCATCCTAAATGCACCAGGGAGCGCTATCACAGATCCTTCCTTCGAGCAGCTGTAAGACATTGTTACATTCATGCTGAGTTTTGCACGGTTTCTGTATTAATCACCTAAATAACATGCTGCTGTCATTTTTGCATATCCCTGGTATTGCTGCTACTTTCACATATACATTATAATCTTGTGCTTCTAAAACGCCACAATTACCCCATTGTGGGACATTAAAAGGATTCTCTTCTATTCTATCCAGTCGCTTTCATTCAATGATGTCGCTGCTACAAGGTAGCTACAAGTTTTTGCACATAATGGTATTAAATAATGAGCACTAGTAATAGAATTTCGGTATCAACAAAGATCTTACCTATTACATAAATAAAAACATTAAAAAAAAAGAAAATTGAAAAGAAAATTAAAGGGTTGACAGCAAAAACATCCACAATAAAGGTTCCCAATGTAAA
>NW_015150929.1:622216-625533 GCF_000732505.1 Cyprinodon variegatus | reverse complement strand
TAATCATGTTTTGGGTGTACTATTCCTTTAAACCACCTGTGTTCACACTAATGAACTCTCCTCAGTCTTGCAAATGCAAGAACCTGTGGTGAAAGTGATGGTTGACCTACCGTCTGATTAATTTGACTAGTAATTATCTGATTACTTTGGAGCATTCAGAGAGCATTAGTTTCAGTCCCAGGCGGTCAGTTGACTCCTTACTATGAGAATATGTCAAAGCAGATGTTGATATTTTGGTAAAGTATCATACTCAGTTCTGATGCGACAAATAATTCTGCATGTATTCCACATGTTTGATCCCAATACACATGAAATGTTCAGAACATCACCAAATCCAACCTAAAGCACCAACAACACTTCAAAGACATGACAGCATATGATGTTTATAGAAACTTCCCTTTCTTTTCCCCACATTTAAATCGGTGTATCATATTTTTTTTTTGCATATATAAAAACATAAGAAAACAGAATAATAAAGATCTAAAAAGCATTTAATCTTTACAAAGTCAGTTTTTGTAGTATGACATTTAGAAATAAACTTGGGATAAGCATTCTTCCTTAGGAAGTTGTTTTGTTACTTTGCCATCTTTTGTTGCTCTTTCATACTTTACATCAGAGAAAAAAGTGTTGCTGTTTTTGCAAAGAAAAATGTGCATCGTTTAAAAGTTGTAACACCAACTGGATCCATTCATATCAATGAAAATGGCACCACATGACCTGCAATTTTACTTGTTTCGGTAATGATTAGTCTTTTAATGAAAGTGTGCTTATTTATGCTTTTCTTTCCTTTTTTATTTTCAGTGAGACTTACTCAGTCTGGAAGGATTTTTTTTTTCTTCAGCCTGATGTTGCTTGTCTAGCCAAAGCCATTACCTCAACTCAAATATCAATAAGATTGTTTTTTATGGATTTGATTAGTCCATAAAGCACCGGAGGGTCTTGAAATCCCACGGGAAGGACGTGAACCTGCAGTAACACCGTTTCCAGATCATTTCCAACTGATATCTGACATCATTGTGCTCGAGGAAGAGCTTGTGCAATTTTTTTAAGCACTCATCACAAAACAGACTAAATTGATAATTTTTTTGTAGTGAACCAGCTTCTCAAATATTCAAAAAACAACGGATTAGCTTGCTGTTAAACATGACAACACATCCTGGAACATTGCATCAGCCTTTCAAATCTCATTCTCCAGATAATACCAAGAAAATGGGATTTTGAACGGCCAGGAACAAACAAGGCAGCCTATGGACAGGATGTGGGAATTGGGTTAATCTGGCACTGAAAAATGGTGATTGTTTGAAATGTGATTACTGTTATTAAAACACACAGACCTGGGAGAGGCAATTCTGCAGGGGATCCGTGCTGTGTTCCCAACCTGCCAATCATCTCCGAAGAGCAGCAGTGGGGGGTCAGAGGTCAGCTATGACCTGAGGTAACAGGGAAGTTTAGCAGCAGTAGGAGGCTGTGCCTGCTTGTATCTCTGTGTGCATGAGTGCATTCCCTTGTAGCACATCCAACATCTGGAACCAGTGAACGGATAGGTGGTTGATGCCTGGGTCACCAAAGTGGAAGTTCAGCTGCCCTCTTTGGCTGTCCTCAGTCCTGCTCTCTCTCCCCACTGTCCCCTTGTCTTCTCCTGCGGTGCCAAATCCCCTCGCACACATGCAGCGTTAGTCTTGTTAGCTGCAGACAGATGGGCATTCACATGGAACCATTCTGTGAGACAGGAAAGGTCTGTGAAAGGCTGTGTTGTATGGCAGTGTTCCCAGGGTAGTAACAACATTAAATGGATATGAGAGAAGAAAGGGAGATTTCCTTCCCACCTTCTCTTATTTGCAATGCTAATAGATCACCATGGTGCCATGCTCTGCTTACATGTGAGAGAATGCATATCTATCTAGAGCCTGGCATTTTTACCCATTCTCCTTCGCTAAGTAGTGCAGACTTTGTCAGACTGGATCCAAAAGTTTTGCCAAAATAAGAGTTGTTGAGACATAAAAAAAAAAGCTTTACTATAACAGCCTATTATAGCACTGCATTTATAGAGGAATTGGTCTTCATGATCCATTTGAAAACAGACATGTCTATGGAGCAAATGGGCCAGACTGAGATATGCACATCAATAAAACCTTTCAATAAACAGTGTACTTTACCCATGGTAAGAGCTAAGGAGACAGGAAACAGATAAAGTAAAATACCAATCAATAGGCTTCAAAAGAACAAATGTGGAACAACAAGGATGCTTATGAGGCACAAAGCATTATAAGCTCAACGTATTGCTCTCCCCTACACATGAAATTGAAAAATAACCTTAAGCAAACCTCATCAAAAGCTCTCTGACCTTACCCAGGCTTTCCTATGACTGTGTTTTCTTTCCTTTAAACATAGTTTCCATTATATTTTCTATATTTTAAAATCCCTCATCTGTTTTGTTTTATTTTAGAAGCACAGTTTGGTCATGATGTGGGGCAGAATATTTGATTAACAACTAGCATAGCTCTTTAATAACGACTGCAGCTCTGATTTCTTTACATTTAAGAAAAGCATCTCCTGAATATTTTATATTTTACTTTTTACAATTTACTTGAGTCAAATGCAAGATTTTCTTCCACTTTTGTCATGGTTATTTCTAAGGCTCGGACCCATATGCAATGAAGCCAAACAGAGAGACACAATATAAAAGTTCAATGGGTTTTATTGAAGTGTATATTGAGTTTGGTGCAGAGGGAAAACAGACTGTTAGGTTCAGGCTCAGTGGGAAATTGGAGTTGTCAATCTTGAAGGAGAGGATTTGTTGTCACTCACGTTTCCAGAGAAGAAGACACACTTAGACTTCAGTCTGTGTGTTGGTCCTCCAGAGAAAGTTTGATTCGGTGGAGGGCGGAACAGGGTTTACCCATAACTCGGACGGAGTGGAATGATGTAGCCGCTGGTTGCAACTTAGTTTTCCTGTGGTACTTGAACGGGTTGTGGTGAAGATGACTTCCTAACTCAGAGAGATCTCAGTGTGCTCAAAGGTGGCTGGATCCAAACCTCCTGTTTAGAAGGCTTCCTGCCGAAAGGCAAAGAAAAAACAAAGTTGAGACTCAGGGAGAAACAAGCACTCAGTTAAACTTAATGTGATCTCAGCTTGGCTAGAGGACAAAAAACTCAAAATGCAAAAACTTAGATTAGACTCAGCATAAACAAGGCTTGGCTAGAGTACCCCAAACTGGCTAACACCTTGGCGTCGAAGTAGTTGCAACCAGCAGCTTAAGAGCAGTCCACTGATGAGGCAACAGCTTGCAGGTGTGTGAGGAGGCGAAACGGAGCCA
>NW_015150929.1:619354-622026 GCF_000732505.1 Cyprinodon variegatus | reverse complement strand
GTTTGTAGAGTTGGAGGCCAGCGGTGTGACCTCATCGATTTAAAAAGCAAGTTACTGTTAAATTTTAGTAAGGGTTATTGAAGTTAAAAGATTAAATTCAAATGCATTCCATATTTTTGGTTTGAAACATCAAAATGGTGTATTTTAAAATTATGCAACACTTCCTGCTGGTCTGTCGCATAAAATTCCACTATAATGGACTAAAGTTTGTGGAACCTAAAAAGCTTTGCAGCAGTCAGAATCCTCCAGCACACTCAGTGCTGTTTCGTGTCATATTCCATTAAAAGCCTTATAGTTGAGTAATAGAACCACTTAGAACTGTAGTTAGAAGCTTAGTTTCTTCAAATGAAACATGAGATCCTGCTAATTTTTATTCTAAAGGCCACATATTCAAACATTGAAATTTTGGACCCTTTTATATGTCTTTGTCTTTTAGAATTCATGCCAAGACATGGGAACATCGGGAGCAGCAGGCCAAGGAGAGGGAATATGCAGAGATCCAAGATGTCATCAGCCGCACTTTCAGCTCAGATGAGGAGCACACTTACGCTGGCATTGGGTCGTTGGGCTCTTCTCTAGATAGCAGCAGCGTGGACGCATACAGCCACCACTACCATCTCCCTCAGAGCCCACAGAGCCCTCACACACCCCTGAACCTCCAGAGCAATGGTCCACCCCTGGAGGCGCTGTACGCCCAGGTCAACAAGCAACGCAACGGACGACCTGCAGCTCCAGACAGGTAGGGGGTTTCAATTAGATTTTTGGATTGGATAAAGCTAACTAGCCTGCTTCTCTGTGCTTAGTGATTTGCATCAGTCTGCTTGATTTACATCTCATCTATTATGTATAGGCAGTGGTGTGAGTGAATTTGTTCACTTTTACTTGGCAAAGATGACACATGGTTCACAGAGCAACACTGAATTTCACACAGAGTTTTATCACATGCTTTATTCTACAGGGCATTCACAGAGCACAGAGCAAGCTGATAAAATCCAGCAACAAAGTAAAAGAACATCAGAATCCTTGCAGTGATTCTCCATGTGTTAGAATATATTATCAGGAGTTGTCTCACTTTTTTTCTCATTTTGCTGGGATCATAGGTAATCCTCCCCAGACTCTCACACAGACGCGTCTTAAACTTCAGCACAGAAGTAGCATATAGCTTTGGCATGCCGGTGAAATAATGAATCTTCAGTTTATGAAGTTGGGATGGAATAAAGTTACTTTCCTATTCCAACAGGAAATTACCAATGTTTTCATCTACAGCAGCAGTGGAAAGGCTCTAAGAGCTTGTTACACACTTTGTCGGCTCAGTAGCTTCAAATCTCTATTTTACATTTGGACCGAAATGATCTAATCTATTCGGAAACCACAGGAGAGATGAATGTAATGTTGTGAAACTTTTTGCAACAGATGCTGAAGGGCCGCTTCAGGCAAGTTTTGTAAATTGGGAAATTATTAGGTAATGTCAGGAAAGTTTTCTTTTTTTTTATGAAATGAGAAAAAAAAAATGCAATCCACCTTATAATATTAATTACTTTATTTTTTTAAAAATCCTATAGAATCTCTTTAATTGAATCGATATAAGGATACATGTGTTTCATTGGGGGGAAAGTCAGAGGAGGACCGCTGTTTTTATTCTTACCCAGCCTTGAGAGCGCTCCTGAAGGATTGGATGATTCTCACCTCGTCTGATTGACATCTGTCACTTGGGGGCTTGTGACCTTTCCCTGTTAGGCTCTGGCTGGAGCAGTGTGTGACCGACAAAGAACTCCTTATGATAAGTGGGTGGCTGTTTTTAAGAGGATTTGAGGAGGAAGGATCGCCATCATGTAACCCTAAAAGATCAGTTCCCTCTGAAAGTAAAACCAGTTCATAAATAATTCAAGAGGCAAAGATCTCTTCATATATCCTAAATAGGAAGCTTCCTTTTCATATATTCTTAGATTTTTGCCAATCATTATAAACATTTTAAATAACGGATAAAGAAAACACGTATAGAATGCTATAAACTGCTAGATTTGATCTAACTGACCAATCACAGGACAGAAAATGAAGACGTAGGAGTGGGTCCTCTAGCTGGCCCTGCGGGGCAAATCTTAAAATCAGACGGGTTGAAGAAAACCTTGCTCATGAATGTTGTTAAGGTGAGATCAGGCTACTACTCTGATTCTGAAAGCTCTGGGCAGATTTGATTGACATAGAAACCCCCAGAGGCTGAAATCTGATTGGACAAAAATTTTGCAAAAACATAAAACCATTTCTCCTGTCAGTGCAGCCAAGAGAAACGCTACAATATTAAGAATTTTTATATTATTTGGAATAAAATTAATACAGTAAAAAAAGAGAATTAAATTAAAGTTTAGGTTGTGAATGTATGTTAGTGTTCCTGATTGATTTTAAGCCAGCAGTGAAGGCTTTGAATAAGTGTTGGCCCTCACCAGCCAACACTTATGTTTTCTGTTTTTAACTAAGCTAATATATCTTTCTTAATAAACTTATTTTTACTAAGCACTGTTTTATATCATAAACACTTCAATTGTATTTTTGAAACAATCAGGAAGTCTTGCTACCTTCTTTTTAAAACCTTCTGCGATATTAACCATGTCGCCACTCACCTCCAAACCATGGTTTCCCGCGGGTCCTTAAAGAGTCTTAAAAGGCATTGAATT
>NW_015150929.1:608494-618659 GCF_000732505.1 Cyprinodon variegatus | reverse complement strand
GGAAGCTTTTCAAAATTTGAAACATTAGTGCAGTGGTTTATGTTAAAATAAACCTTTGGGTTAAGTTGTCGCGTTTTTCTTGTTTTTCTTGTGAATTTGTTCTTAAACTTTTATTTCAAGTGGCATTAAAAAGTCTTAAAAAGTCTTGAATTTAACTTGCCTTATTCTGTAGGAACCCTGCAAACAATATGCCTTTTACCTCTTGGATGAAAGCAACTGGAATGAGTAAAGCAGAAATCCGACAAGAAAACAAACTTTCAGCAAAGTGGATGTGGAGGAGTAGTGACTGACATGGAAATTTTGATGAAATTGCTCAATCGAGCAGTGTAGGTAGCATTAATGCATCAAATATACTCAGTATAAGGCTAAACCTTGCATTATGGTTTGTGATTTTAGAGACAAAATGTGGAAAAGTTTATAAATGCTTTTTTTTGGAATTTTTTTTCTCATTTTCCCTGCTTTGAAAGTGAAATGAATATGCAGATCTATCAGCTTTTTGCTGTTTTTTTTTTTATTTTTATTCCCCCCCAAAAAAAAAAGTCTTTTCATGAGTTTTTCATGTTAATTATACTTAGCAGCTTGTATTTAGTTTTTGGTAAGAGCTTTGAGTATTGATGACTGCATGTGGGGCTTATTTGCAGGAACCGATTTAACTTTAGTGAATTTGGTGATTTGATTTCAAATATGCACAACATGCACAACACTTGTTTTTTTATTTTCCGTTATGCACCCCCTTCCTGCTTTGCATATCTTGTATATGCCAGCCCAGCTGTGCGCCTGCCTGCAGTATTTGTTTGGCTGCCTCTGAAATATAATAATATCCACTGCTTCTTACCTCCCTCAGCCCCTTACTTGTCTCATTTACTGTTTTCAAACAGAAACCTTGAACACATTCCGACTTAAAACTCCCTATCATAACAAACATAAACAATAATTTGCATTCCTAAATTAATCCTAATGGAACTGTCAAGTTTCAAACACCCACAACCGCAGCAGAATTTGCAATTGTTTATGACCTTTTCAAAGCTTAAGGCAGCAAACATCACTTAAAACCTTTTGATACATTTTTTTTTCT
Organism: Cyprinodon variegatus; assembly: GCF_000732505.1. NCBI lineage: Eukaryota > Metazoa > Chordata > Actinopteri > Cyprinodontiformes > Cyprinodontidae > Cyprinodon > Cyprinodon variegatus. The sequence goes on along the minus strand of NW_015150929.1, from coordinate 617,584 downwards.
ATTTAAAGTAATAGTTTGAATCTGCAATACAGACATGATTTATGCATTCGGAGATAAGGAAGAGAGCTGCAGTTAAAGGTTATGCATGGAAGGTCACTACTCAGTCTGGCTGTCATTTAGTCTTTGTTGTGTAGAGGGGAATGAATAGAGTTTTATCCTAAAGAATTAGTTTTGTTCTTTTTTAGTTTCAGTCTGATCAGAGCTTGAAGTTTTTTTCAGAAAATTTTCAGGCAATGGCTCAAATCCCTTTGTTTTACACAATAGAACTGCAACATTACACACAATTCAAATATTATTCACTTGATTTGACAAAATGTTAACAGAGCTGATATAAATGACCTAGAACCATTGAATTTCATTGTTGATATTAATCCTAATTTTTTACTAATTTGTTTTTTTTAAGAAAAAAAAAAAAAAAAAAACAAATTTAGCGTCATAATCACTTATTTTATAATACAAAGTAAACATTTTGACATTAGCTGCTCCCACGTCCGCAGTAGGCTTTCCTGTCTCAGATAATGTACAATATTAGCAGCTCCATAAAATGTATTGTACAATATTGTTTTTCCTTTTTTGAGTTTTTGATGAGGATTAGCTAATGTTTAATTATGTATAAAGGATGATAAAAGGTTTATTGTAGAAGAGATGGACTGCTCTGAAGGCAAAACAAGCTAACCAAGTGAAGATGTATGGATTGGGGTTTGATTGGACACAAGGGTTGTGCTTTAGAGTTGTTATCCAAGCATATTTTTGAGCTCATCTACAGAAAAAACACACCAAAAAAACTCATTTTTAGATAACATATGGAACCTACATTTTTTGACCGATTCCAGAGCCTTGTATCTTATCAAAACTAACATATTAGCAATGCTAGCAGGTAGCATCGATGCATCCTAAACACAAGCAGTGGTGCAATGCTGAAAACTCATCCTGATGCTCTGGTTAATATTTTATTTAAGAAAGGATGCGGTAAGGACACCACTTACCATCAGCCAGTGCAACAAACGGTTGTCATGGAAACTGAACCGCCAGACCTGTCTAATTACAGTTTCATCCTCTGCATCTAACCGATGGATGAACTTCATTGGTATCCTCTGGACAAGAAAGAGCCCTTTGTTGAATTGCTTTTTTGTTCTTTGAAATATGAAAGTAAAGTTAAATATATGCTTTTTTTTTGTCATTACCATTTGGAAAACATAAGCAAAATCTTACATTTTACTGTCCAGTTAGACAAAACATTATCATCATTAGTACCAATAGTGAAGACAGTGCTCTTTCAATATGTGCCTACATAGCTGCAGAGATGTCAAGGTGCTTTGACCCCTATTAACTGCCAAGTGTACCATTGGTACACTTGGCAGTGAACAGAGGTCATTGTCAATGGAGCATGGAGGAAGGTGATCTGGTCTGTTGAATCTATTTTTGTTGTACATCAAATAGAGTGAAGAGTGATGATAATCGGCACTTATTTGGTTGAACTATAAGAAGACAAACAGAATGCATGGTGATCCTTAGGCCAAGGTTGTATTTGAAAACCTAAAGTCCTGTCCTCCATGTGGATGCTCTTTTGAAACATACCAGCCTACTAAAGTGTTTCTGTAGACCATTCACCCTTCTATGTAAATTTCATTAAATGGTTGATATGGTCTCTCTCGGTTGTGTGATCTATCCTGGCACAAAGCTCAAATAGTTGAGGAATGGTTTTAGCATGAGAGCAAAAGAGAGAATACTATTTTGGGCCCATCTTAACGTTTGTCATGATTGGTGTATATTTCTGAGGTTAACACAGTTCAAGTGCAACAATGACCTAATTTTCATCACGCTGTTTCAGATTTGAAGTCATAAGACTTAACTCATCTGGGCTCTGGATGTTAGGGGGAAAGGTGCTCATTGTTCAAATATCTGCTTTGGTTAAAACACACACATTCAATTCATGTATGCCCCCATGTATGCCTGTGTATTCATTTAATGACTTAATGAAAGCACCCATCCATGACTCGGCTATACTTAGTAACCTGCTCTGTTGTTTATCCACTAAATTTCACTGAGAGAAGCTGCAGCTGGATAAATATCCTCCATATGCAACCCCCTCTAATAGCCCCTTGGTAATGGAGCCCTAATGGGAAGGTCACTGTGATTGTAAAGCCGAAATGAGTCAGACCTCCACCAATAAACCCCTTGGAGATATGAGGACCCCTGGTTGGTGTGAGTGTTCAGAATGCTGCCCACTCTGCCACATCGAGTTTTACAGTCCCTCTGTGGGATCACGCTACAACACGAGCTCATCTGACTATTTATTGCTGTGTTATTAGAACTGGCAGCTCTGCTGGTGTTTTGACAGTGCTGTCAGACACAGTAAAACTGAGGGGCACTGGTGGAAACCTGGGGTTTGTTTATGTTCAGTTTTGTCAAAACCTTATATTAAAGTAAAAGAAAATATATTTCCACCCTAATATCTAAAGAATTGATTCGACTCCGTTTATCAGGAAGTTGACATGAGAGCGAGGCAGACATACACAGCTGAGTACGTTGTTTTCTTTTTAGATTACTTTGTTTCACCTTATATAAAAAGCAGACCTCCAAAAATGGAATGACCTCATTTCTCGACAGGCAGCTGACAAGTCAACCCCTCCGTATGCCGAGGGACTGTGTGGTTTGGGTGACTGGAGTTGGTGCTGTGTTTTCGAACGACAACATGACAGGTTGCAAGGCTCGGTGGGATTTGGGGAGAGCAAGTGTGAAACAAAGCATCACCTTTTGAAATTTGATTTTGATTGACTGCTGCTCCCATTACCCAGCAGAGTTTCGAACACACCTTAGAGCACAGGCAAGAAAGAGTCAGAGGGATGCAAAGGATGGGGTCGGGGGAAGCGCTGAGAAAAAGATATGAAGCTTATGGATCTCAGCTTTTCAAAGTCTCAAAAGTCCCAGGCAACTCAGCAGCTTTGGAAAGTCTGGCGAGGAGGCAGCAATAAGAGAAAGAAAAACCTTAAAGATGGAACAAACGATGCAGTGTTTTCCTTTTCCCGTCGCTGTTTTGTTAGCACCAAAGTAGAGTTGAAAAATGTCCCTTTTGCGTGGTCCTGAATTGAATTATTAGCTCACCTTTTCTGCACTTTCTTGATGTTATAGGGTTATAACTTGACTTGTTGCAGGTTTAAGGATCTTTTAGAGGTATCAATCTGTGCTAGTTGAGGTGATTTTAAAAAGATGAATGGTTCGTCCCAACTATAAACTTTTGTAGGTGTAGACTTTTGGCCGTCCAGTGGTTATGTCTTATTTAGAACCATTTCCCTGCAGCACTGGCTGTATCTTTAGGCTAAAGTTGGCTTCTTTCCCCGATAAACCCACAGGCAGATCATCCAGATGGTTGTTCACAATAAGCCTGGAGATTTAGCTTAAAATATTTTCCCATCAATTGCTTCTGCTGAAGTAATGTATCCTTACAGCTTAATGTCAGCACTCTGTTTCTGCATTGCAATGGTGTGTTTGGATCTCTGTTTCTGTTTTTTTGCAGATTTTTTGTTTAGTTAAGGTGGATGGTCAATTCTGGTTCAAGTTATGCATGCTTGTGTTTGTTCTATATGTTTTACTCCAGATTTTTGTAAAACTTTGTTTTGGAATAGCACCTAAAAATTAATTCCAAAGACGTCTGAAATGTGTGTCTATATCAGAAAATGTGGAAAAGCTGCATTACCTTTATGCAATGTACTGTACACACCTGTTACACATACAAAGAGCCGCTTTCTTTCATATTTATATATGTTTCTATTTATTTATTATGCTTTTTCCTTTACCTTATTTCTTACAATACATTTTTTTTTTACAAATATTTAACATTCCTTTTCAATTTAGTCATACTTTTATCTGGTTTCCTTAAATCCTTTATTGCCCCCAAGAACAATTGGGGGCAAAATGGCAGCATTAAAGGCATACATGTAAATAATTGTTCCTTTTGAACAATAGTGTTTCTACTTTGGTCAGATAATCACAAAAGCAATCTAGAGTAATTACGTTTTTATTGTTTGCTCTCATTTGGTGTCTATAATTAACTCTGCAATCAACAATCAGTTTGATTTTTATAGTCTCTTTTAATTGAGAGGCAATCAAAGAGAGATTAACAACACTTTTGACTGTAACATCTGTAGCTTTGATTAAATCTTGCCTCTCAATAATTCATCGGTATACAAATGAATCTTCTATAACCCTTACATCCCCATTAAGACTTTAATAACAGCTTGTAAGTCTCTAATAACCTTTTCTTGTAGTCCCCCAAGGGAATCACGGTTATATTTCTAGAATTAAAGTACAATTTGTGTTAATTAAAAAATACATAGATCGTTACTTATGGTCATTTAAAAAATCATTGTGGTTTGGTTTCATCAAGAATCCTCTATTCTGTTTTTGTCTTTTTTCATCACTTGACAGAGAAGTAAAACAAAACTGAGAATTTTATTTTTACATCTTTTATCCATTTTGTTTGTCTCTGTTAACGTTATAATCAATTATGTGTGTGAAAACCAGAAAACCACTGAAATTTTTCAAAAAAAAGTCTTAATTTATTACAAAAATGTCCAAAATATTATAAACTGGGCCCAAAAACAGAGGTCAGCAAAGCAGAATTCAATTCAGGCTTTAACATAAAGAACTGAAGCACAAACTGACTAACAAAAAGGACATGAGGGAAACTTAAATAGTGGCTGATCAGACCACTGTTGACACACAAGGGGGGTAACTGACTAACAAACTAATAAACAAATAAACTTAATTAAACAGATATACTGGCCAGAAACTAAATACTTTTTAAATTTAACTAATTAACAAAATTACCCAAACTAAGAATATTTAAACAAATGATAAACAAATTTCTCCTCCCATTACAAATGGTTTGATCCGCTGATTAGCCTGCAACCACCAACTGAGGAAAGCTGGAGCTCATTGCAGCCCCCCACCAGCAGACCCCAAGGAAACTGGCAACTCAAAGAAGAAATTAATCAATTGCATCTTCACAAAAAAAACAACCTGACAAATAAAGTTAACTAAATGTGTGCACTGCAAAAAGTTAGCTTAAAGTCAGGCTAATGAAAATATATGAAATGTGCAACAGATTTTAAAAGTGAAAAATGTAAAAGTTACCACACAACTTCAGAGTGACTTTCAAAAAATTGCGCAGGTGATCTCCGTTTCCCTTGTAAGTAAAATATGGTGCAAGTTCATGCATGCACATCTTATATTTGGCCCTTTTTCCATATTTGCTAGGTGCCAGGATGATATGGCTGTAGGGCCAGTGCACCAAACACACATCAAACTTATCAAAGAAACTCCAAACAGAAAGCAGCACACATCTTCAAGGCAAAGCGAGTGAATTATTTTTTTTCTGGCATGTGTGTGTTTTTGAACCCCTCCCTATTTCAAGAAAGGGGCCCCTGGGATAGATATGATGAGATGAAGTGCACAGAAGGCAATTTATCCTCCGTTTGTATCATTACGTTCATTTAAGAAGGCAAACAGCCTGGAAGCAAAATGAGAAAGAAAAAAAAGAGGGTAAGAGAACATGAGAGGGATATAGAAACATTTTGATTTCACCTCTTCACGGTGTGGATCTGATTAAGAATCTGTGTACCGTATTTTATCAACGCCCTTCAAAGCCTCAAGGACATGCATGCCGCACTTAATGAATTATAACAAGATCAAAGGCAGAGTAGTGAGTGTTATTCAACGCTGGTGTACCCCAACAAGCAAAATATGAGGTGGAGATTGGGGAGTGTTAACAATGCCAGAGGCCGTTAAGGCCCAGTTTGCTGATCAGCACCAGAAGGCCTTCCATTCTCAGCAATCAGTAGCTGCAAATAGACAGTTAATCCACTCCCAACACACCTAAAGGCAACTGATGTCTGACACCATAACCAACTACACCAAACATTTACAACAGATCACTCATAAAACCGACAGGCCCTCGTAGGTTTTCCTCTCTCCATTTACACTGAATGTGATGATTTGTTTTGAAAATGTCACAGCAACTAAATGGGGTGCACACACAGAGAACATGCTGTTGGCAAATGTTGGGATATACTTAGCAGAATTCAATCACTGAGAAATCCATTTTGATTAAATAACACACACTGCTGCATGCCTGTTATGTTGGTATGAAGCTCTTGCGTGAGAAAGTCTGATTTTCACGTGATAGATAACCTAATTTCACAAACTAATAACAGCTCTTCTACACAAATACTGCATCAGTGGTTTCAATGTTGTTATCCAATGCTGCCACACAGGCTCTTCCCGACATTGATCCGCTGTGGAATGGAACCGGGAGGTTGGTGGCTTCTCACTTTAGAGTCTGGCTCTGCTCTGTGAGGCAGTTTAGCGAGGAGAAAAGCATTACATCTCCTCATCAACCTCTCCTGATTTCATCGATCTCTTGGTTCAGTCATAAATACACGGATTCTGGTGACATCAGGGTCCTGATGTTAATAGTCAGTCAAAAGAGGCCATGAAAGCTATTGATTACAGGCAAGTGAAACATAGTCCTGCATTTAGGGAGGTGAGTCTGCCCATCTGCTGCAATTACAATTTGTTGACATCAGGATATGATATTTTTTAAACAATTAGTTGATAGCAAACATATACATTTAGTTCTAGAAAATAATAAGCTGTAATTTAGCTTTTTCTGCTTCAACATTTTACTGAAACACGTGATCTAATGGGCTGCTATCTGTTTTGGGTAAAGCAAGAGACTTTTTACACTTAAGAGATTCCAGATAAGTCATTTTTTCTTAAAATAAGTGACTTTGATCTTGGATTGAGGAGGTAAAAGAGACATTTTGCCAATGGAACAAGGCATTTTACATTTAAAATAAGAAAACACAATTGTATTGTCTTATTTCAAGTGAATGTTATCTAATTATCTTATTTTAAGTGTGAAAATACTATTTCCATTAGCAAACTATCTAATTTACCTACTCAAATCAAGGGTAAATACACTTAATTTAAGAACTTTTTACTTATTTCTAGATCGTTTTTCCAGTGTAAAGTCATGTAATGATTATGCTATTTTTGTCGACAGTTGGATATCTTCCAACTAGTCATTGCTTAAGCAGAGTTTCTCAAATATCCATACATTTTTCATTGTTAGCTGATTGTGGCGCATAGTGCAAACCAATACCGATTTCTGCAAAAAGGTTTCCTAATATTGACAACTTAATAAAAAAGCAGTTTTAATTGGCAACAGATGTTTTTGAATGATTCAGATTTTAAATCAGCTGTAATCTGCTCTAGCAGCGCCGCAAATAGCAGTTAAACAGCATTTACAGCAGGATTCGACTCGAAATATAACGAGAGATCACTGTATGATGCTCAAGGTTATCTCCTCCAAGCCCATGCCTTGTCAAACGTGGCAGCTCACTAATGAAGAACCTGAATCCCTTTGAGATTCAGGCACAAAGAAAGTAATATAAGATAAGAAATACCTTTATTCTTCCACAGTGGGGAAGTTAAGGTGTGACAGCAGAAAAAAAATTGATTAAAAACAAAAAATAGAACATTTTACACCTAAACTGTACAGCAAAAGAGAAAAAAAAAACATTTCTCTCCAACCTATCTAATTACACTTAGACAAACTTTATTGTTATCTTGTATACAAAATGAGATTTCGATGCATACGGCTTTTCAACAGTGAATGAGCAGCTTGCAACAGTGAAATGAACATTACAATTTATAAATTGCAACAATGATCAGAATGTAAACAGTGTAGAAGAAAAGGAAAACCACTTTAAAGTCATGGTGCATAAGGCATTCATATGAAAAGGTTCAGTTTAATTCCTCTCAAACCATCAGTAGTAGTGCTTCAAGTGACCTTACCATAAAAGATTCCTCCGTAAATACATTAAAAGACTGCTTTTTTTCCCTCATCATATGGTTTAATATATTTTTACGCTATTTCCTAAGCGGTTCCTCAGAAACAGTTGTTTTAAGCTGTTGGTTCATCTTCAGTAAAAGCCAGCAGTGTGTACAGGGCATGTAATTTAATTTACCTTACACCATCTAAGCCATTGAGCTTTTACAGTCAACACAGAGCAGCATTAATTATCTTTATATTAAGAGCAGTAACCCTATTCCTTTGTCAGACCTAGCTATTGTCGTTCAAATCCTCCTGCCTAAAAAAAAAAACCGCCACCAGAGGTAAATCGGATCTTTGCCAAAGTCTTTGTATGAACCAGGAGCTGAATGGTTAACTATGTGGCAAAGCCACAAAACCAATCAAAGACATATTTTATGTCTTAAACCTCATCCCAGTGTTTTAGATAGCTAAAGAAGAGATCTTTTCTAAAACCATCATTCAATTCTTGTCTTTTAAAAGTTTGCCCTTTAATCATTGTATTCCATTATTTGTTCAATTTCGCCTATTTTTAGTTTCTTAGATTTTGAGTTAGAAGAGGTCATTTTATATGTCGCTTCCTGTTTAAAACGGATTATAGCGGCAACATCAGCTTCTGTGTATGTATTTGAATCCAGTACAGCTTCTGGTAATGTCCAGACTCAACTTTAGAACCCCTGCTGACAAATGATCAGAGTGATTGGTTAGGTCACCTGAGCCAGACCTGCATGAGCTGACTGTGGTACCTAATAAAATCCTGTGGAGACCACCAGACATTCCTAATGGCATCAGTATGCTTGTAAAAATGATCTTAGTCCCTTGTGACAGCGTAATGGCAGCACGTGGCCCTGTTGGTCCTCTGTAATGGCATCATGATGTCATCATGGATCACGACAGAGTCAAAGTTCTCAGAGCTGGGCTTGTTTTCAAACAAAAGCAAGATTATTTAAGAGAATTACATTAGTATCTCTCAGTTTCCGAGGTATTCGCACAGATTGGAAGGCCTCTTTTTGTGCCAAGAGAAATAACTGAAGAAGTTAATAATGAAAGGCACTTTAACAAGGTCAAGCTTATTGAATTGGTTTACTGTTTTGGAGAAAATGTCATGTTGTTCTGTAGTTAGAGGCCCATTTACTTTTTCTGAGTGGCCTTCTTGCTTGGAAATACCCACATTTTTAGATATTCATACATGTTGTAAGTATATATATATATAT
>NW_015150929.1:598203-608238 GCF_000732505.1 Cyprinodon variegatus | reverse complement strand
TGCATGAATAGGATCTGGTGACCTGATAAATCAGCTGACACAAGTACTAAGCAAAAGGTTTATATAAGGTTGAATTGGTGTTACAGGAACAGGAAATGACTGGAATTACTGTAAGGACGGGGAACGGATTAGTGGCTGAGAACTACTCAGTGGTGTTTGAGGTGTACTGAATGCAATCCACAAACCTCAGAAGCAAAGAGGTTTCTTTAGCTCTGAAGATTGATCACAGTTACTCCGTTTGGATGATATGAATCACTGATTGACTGATCCATAGCCTGAAGGCTAGCAGAGAAGTCGTATTCTGTCCGAGGGACATGCACAGAAAAACAGTCTATGAGTCTGAGGTTTCCTGAAAAGCTAGACAAGAGGGGATTGCAGGATCAGAGCAAGAGAATCAGTTTGGGGAGGCACTCTATCTGGCCAGAGCTTTTCAGAACGACAGACGCTGGTTCCAGGTCCAAGATTGAGTCATACACAACTGACAGAGGCGTTTAGATCAGGTCGCAAGGCAGGAGGTTGATGCCCAGAGATCAGAAGCTGACAGGGGTAACCAACAGGGTTAATGCAGGCAATAGAGAAACAGCGACAAGACAGGTCGATATAAGGTCAAAGTAAAGATTGCTGGGGGACCTACTCACACAAACAGCTTTAAAGAATCTGGACATTACCTACTGGGAGAGCCAAGAATGTAAAGTGCAAAAAATGACACAATGTGACTGCACACAGCAGCCTCACAGGCAGAAACCAACAGGAATCACTACAACTGCCTATACAACATAGAAAACGAGATATTATTTTCCATCCAGTCAATGTTTGAAATAGTTTAAAGGTTTGTGAGTAAAAGATTGTCTGCTTCTCTTTGACTAATCATCAGTACATTTTCTGGACTCATCAGGTGTTTAGCCAGTGTTAGTCAGGCCCCAGCTTTTATCACTACCCTTCTTTAGATTCTACTATTTAATTCACATTCATCTAAAGCTGAATTTATTGCTGCCTCATTGACCAACCTGACTTGGCCCTCTGATACTAGGGGTGTGCAAAATAATCGTCAAGATGATGCATCGTGATTCTAATTTTTGTGATCTACTGCATCGATTCTTGATGCCAAGTATCGATTATTAATTTTAAAAATGAATAAATAAAATTGCATGAATGGTTGGCGAACATCAGCCAAAAACAAGTGTAATACAACTTCCAGTCCAGTAGATGTCGCTGAGGATGTGTTGACGCACGCTGCCTTGTGTCACAAGCATTTCCGGCCGCGGGATACTGCGCCGAGTCATTCAAAAACAAAACATGGAGGAGATTGAGAAACTTCGTCCGGCTCCATCACATTTCAAATCCGATGTTTGGAAGCATTTTGGTTTTAAAAACAAAGGTAAAAATGAAGTATCGTGATTCGAATCGAATCGTGACTTCTTTGGCAATACCCACCCCTATCTGATACCATGCTTAAAACCTTCCAGATTGGTCCGCAAATCCTTTGCGTTCCACCTCACAGTGTACACACCTCACTTGGCATCCATTGGTGGTACTATTTTTTCAGGTCACAATATTTAACCTTACTTTTCATCTGCATTCCTCCTTCAAAGTAACAGTTTGTTCCAGTAGTTGACATGTCCTAAAGGGGAGTGTCTGTGCTAAATTTAAAACAGTTGTGACATTTGACTTAAACTCTTCCGTGTTTTTCTTTACTCAGAAATTAAGGATTACTTTGAAAACTCTCTTTTTCTTCCTTTAATCTGGGTATGTTTGTCTTATTACCCAGGTTATATGGAGGCTTTTGTTTTGAAGTCGGTAAGGAGTAAGTTCAATAGCTGCCCTGTTGTGTTGACAGATGTGACCAACAAGACGCTGATGACAAGACCTTGTTTCTAATGATTGAATCAAATTTGGCTAAATCAAAATTGTAGGTATCTTCAAAATCATTAAATACTTCAAATTCTCTGATCTTTGTCAAAAACTTTAAAAGAACAAAGTACCTGAAGTTCTTTTTATTCCTGTCAGTCAGACAGAATCATCAGAAAACTCTGGAGACATTTCACGTCTGCTGTTTAAGTGCCGTCCGATTTATCAAAGATTTTCTGCATTTTAAGAAGAAAAAAAAAGAACCTTTCCATAAAACATTTCTGTTCTTGAGTGCCTCATGACATTTGCAAAATGGGAGAAAATTTTAGATCATTGCAATTATCATCAATACTTTTGAGCGTTATCTGTAATTTGCAGCCTTCAAAAAGTTACTTGGACTTTAAGGAAGAGCTATGAACAATATAAAATGACAGCAACAGTTCCTACATTGACTCAAAAAAGACTTCTAAGTGATTTCAGAGTGAAGCTTCTTTATCGCTTAAAAATAACATTTTTCGCCGGAATCAAGACAGAGATGTTATAAATGTGAGCATAAGATGGAAAAAGTGGTGAAGGACAAGGAGATTGTTAAAGTAAAGTATTAGTTGGAGACGTAAAATGGCGTTTCATGTTGTTTCCTTCCCCTTCATTTCATCTGCTCTCCATTATAGGATCGTCTCTGCTTCATTAATGTTCCTTTCTCTCATTTCACATTTACTCTTAATCTCTTTTTCCCCTCGCTCCTGTTGCACACTCTCACTCCTCACCCCTATTTTCCCCCTTTACCTCTCATTATCACCCTTTCTTCCCCATTTCCCACTGATGCCCAGGAAAGCGAACAAGCCCCAGCTATCAAGAGAGAATGAGCGTGTTCACTAAAGCTCTGATTCATCAGAACAAAGAGAGGCATGGGGAGCAAGGGAGAGGGAGACGCTGGAGTGTACTCTTGAATGGCTTTGGACTGTAAACCCCCACAGCTTCCTCCTCCTTTGGCTGTATTTTTCCTAATAGCCTCTTGGGCTATTTCTAGGTCTCTTTTTTAAATGGGAGGTGGGAGAGAGTGAATACAGTGAAGAGAGGGTGGAGGAGAGCATTAGTTTGAGTGTGTATTGGGGGGGTATTGGCCCTGCTGAGGCACTGAATAAGCACTCTGACTCACAGCGGGATCAGTGGTGGTGGTAGGGCTTGGTGTATGTGTGCAGGGACACGCTGTTGCCACTGGAGACACGGGAAGAGATGCACCGACGCACACACAGAAATACACATGCCGAATGTTGAACCTCTAAAGCTGATTAGTCAAACTTGTGATTTCCAATTTCAAACCCGCAACACAAATCCCATACTTAATATTCATGCAGAATGCGGTTAGGGCTCCTCTCCACCCCTCGTAGCTGAAAGGCTCGGGGTTAGGTGGTGTGTGAGTTGGGTGTTGGGGTGTTGCCTTTTAATCAGCTTAGTTAAAAGAAGAAATATGACGAAGAGAAGAGTAGGATAAAAGGAAAAGAAGATTTTGTGGGTTTACCCCATAGCTGAAGCACATACCTCTGAAGTTCATGCACCCGCAAATTGGTTTTTGATTATAACCAAATGAAGCCCATTTGATTATGTCCTTCTTGTGTTGCTTTACTTAGTCTGATCACCTTTAGGTAACCAGCACTACCCACCATAATGTCCTTCTTTACAAAACGTAACCTCTAACAATTACCAATTGTCTGCTTTTTGAATTAGCATTTGTTTTTTTACCATTCTAAGCTCCATGTTTGCTTTTTCAGAAGGAGCATACATGATACATCATCACCATTATTGTAGAATGAGCATGGGCGGTTCTAGACAGGGGCCAACGGGGGCCAGTGCCCCTGTAGATCATGTCCTGGCCCCTGTTATGGCCCCTGTACTGCAGACATAACACTCAAAGAAATTCTAATGATGATATGCGCTGGAACAGACATGGTTACTGCTAGTTCTTTTGGATCCCAGTTTTCATCTGCTGAATGTTTTTTCAAAACAAATTGCTCTAAATTTTACAGCTGAATTTATTAGTTTTTCTTGAGCTTCAATTCAGATTTTATAGAAAACTGTAATTTTAACTTAAATTAAGTCAAAAGTATGTACAATTCCTAAATTATGAATGTATATTGACCTAATAAGACACATAATTTTAATTAAACCTAACTGAATAGAAATTTCACTTTTTAATTTTTTTATTTTTTATTTTAAGAATAAAGTCGTAAAATGACCAGAATAAAATCAACATACCGCAACCCGTTTCAGAAAGAAAGCGTGGAGCTCCGCCAAGCAGATGACAGCCGACCAGCTCCACCAATCAGCAACCAGAGTCCACTTTGACCTCCTGTCCAGTTGTATGCTGCTGCTAAAAGATTTCCTGATTTGTCAAACGGATGCTAAAGTATAACTTCACATAATCCTCCACATTCCTCATTTTAGGGGAGAAAGGGCTTCTGAGAGCTGTCATAAAATACAACTGGTTTCCCGTAATTTTAGGACTTTATTTTCATAATTTTAGGACTTTATTCGCTTAATTTTGTGACTTTATTCTTGTAATTTTACGACTTATTCTCGAAACAGAAAAAAAATCTCCGGCCTGGCCCTTAATCCCTGCCCTGTTTTTTTATTTCATGCTTTTCTGGGCCCCCATGAAAAAACACTGGGCCCCTGGTACATTTGGTGTAGAACCGCCACTGAGAATGAGCAATGTAATTTGTCTTTAAACCATGATCATAGTGTTGAGTCCAGCATCTGTAGCTTTTAACCTCCCAGTCAGGATGTTATGCTGTGTCACCATCTCTGCTCTGCATGGTCAGGAAAGTAGAACTGAGGGAACCTCTTATGAATGGGTTAAACATCAACACAGAGATGTTAGGTTTTACTATTACAGCACAGCTCAAATAGGATGTGAAATCTGGTGTACCATACCCATAATGCATCACAAACCGCATTTGTGATGCATTATGTATTTGGAAAGCATTTATTATTTTTAGCTTGAGATAAGTGTGACTTAAAATATGCAGTAACCTCTCTGATCTTGCTGCTTCATCCAGTGATTACAGTGTTTAAATGGCTGAGCTAACACTAACATGTTCCATTTCTGATATTACACAAGTATGTTCTGTATGTTATGTAGCTCATTACACTGCTTCAACTACTTTGTTTTTTTTAAGTTGTGAAACTTGTGTTTTTAGTCGCGGAGCTGTGTTTAACCCTAGACACCTGAGCTCAGTGGGTGAGAAGAGGTCAGACATGTACAGAAACTCAGAGGTGGGCATTGTTATACCAAAACATTCTCACTCCCAACTCGTCACATACTGTCACTTGGTCAAGTCCCCTGCGCGTCACATACTGATATGACGGGGATACCGATCTCATTAGTAACTGATGCGTCGGGTTAATGACAGGCTGTAGCAGGAACTTCCAAAAAATTTTCCATCCGCTGTGAAGTAAAAACGTACCACTAACCCATCCCTTACCCTAACCTTTAACCCCTAACCCCAAAGAAACAGTTTTACACGTTACCATACACATCTAAAGCTACCAAAGTAACTTTTAGGCCTAACCTCCACAACCGGTCACTTACCTGCCGCAAGAGGTGATTATGTGACGCACAAGGGAATGACCAAGCATCAGCATGTGACAAGCTGAGAGTGCTGGTTAATCAGAGATACTATTATTGCTTAACCTCTTACACCCTAAGGGGGTATAAATAAATTTCTGCCTGACAAAAACACAGAAAAGTAAATCACTTATAGCCTCACAGCTATTAGATTTAAGAAGAAACTTTTGGTACCTCTGTAAAGCTAAGATGTCATAGAATGGTTTTCTGGTGTCAGCACCATTGTAGCTTTGACCCTGCCTGAAATATTAGGGACAAAATACAAAATATTCAGCATTTTTTGAACCTCGCCAAAATTTTTTTTGAAATAAACATAGCAAAACACTACCAAAATATTATTTATAGCACAAAAAAGTAGTACAGACTTTTAAATCTAAATGTTGTGTAAAAATATACCAAATTTGGACTCAATCAGATGAATCATATTTATTTGAGAATGGTATTAGTGAGAAATTTCTTAGGCGGAGAGGCCATTTTGGCACATTTATCCAAAAATGTCACCAAACTGTGCCAAATGTGTTTTTTACATCAATACTGGCGGTTTGTTAAAATTACGAGGTCACGTAGCAGCTGGACCCACCGGTGGGTCCGTAGGGTTCTAGGGGTTAATAAATCAAATTAATATTTTCTCAAAGCTTAGATGATCTATCAAACTAATAATTGGTATTACGGAGAACCTTTCATCAGTCTCTTTTAATACTTACCTCTTTTTATCCCTTTGTGAATTAAAAAAACAATCTACTTTATGAACCTTTTCATGTTATGTCATACATTTCAGCTGGATATGATGTGAGCGACAAACACAAAGTGCATAAGAAGAAAAATAGATACATTGTTTTCAATATATTTTACAAAAGAAAAGTCGAGTCTATCCCCATTAGATAATGTTTCTTACAGAGACTGTATTGTCTCTGTAAAGTGCCTTAAAATAACATATGTTGTGAATTGCCGTTATATAAATAAACTGAATTGAATTTGCATTAATCCCCATTTACTTTTACTGCTAAATTACATTCAATTAGAACCACTTATAAGTAAGTAGTTTACCTCTTTTCAATCTAATCTCAGTATAGATGTAGCTGTTGTTTTCCTTGAAGGCACTGAGTTTTTAAAAAAAAAAAACATCAGCAAACAGCATCATTAAGCTATAAGAGCCGGTAGTCAGGTCAAAGAGACCATTACGTTCTGCATCAGTATCAAAAGATTTGAACATTTCATGGAGCACTCTTCAGTTAAACTCCACTTTAGTATCTAAACCTTATTTTTATTTCAATAAATAAACAAGAAAATGCCACAGAAAGGGAAAACAGAACGATAAAAATCAGTTCCTCAAGATTGTAGAAAAAAGCTTTTTTAAAGAAAGGCCTTTTAGTTACTTTATAGAATCAGTCCTGTGTCTGAGATGTATGCTGGTGCTTTTCCATTCTCTGTAAGAACCAGGATCCTATAGAAAGTGGTGTAGCTGAACTAAAAGCATGGAGACAAAGGAAAACATTTGCAAGGTATGAAAATAGAAAAGTATGACGCAACTGAAAATTATACATGTGGTTGTCTACCTAAACTGAGAGGCCAGGCAAGAGTTTGTTACAAGAAATTCAGTTATGGAATAAAAAAATAATAATTAGACCACCCTTGTTTTCTTCATTTTCTTTTTCATGGTAAGGTCAGTACACCTGAAGTTCTATCTATTTTAAACAAATATAATGAGAGCACCAAAATTAAATCATGAATGTTTAATATAAGTTGTCCATCTTTTCTCTATGATAGTAAAAATCATTGATGTTTTTCCATCCCTGGCTATGGCGTTGTACTCCAAAAAACAGCTTTTATATATATTCCCTGTCTTTTTTATATCTGTTTAGTCACATGATACACATAAGAGTTAGTAACTGATTCAGTAACTATTGTTTTTGAAAATGAGGCTGGTCTAATACAATACGTTTCTCCATGACTATGTGAAAAACAGACAAAATCAAAAGTTGCATCTATAGACTTATAACAAGCCCTATAAAAAACCGGATGATGCGGAAATGTCCCAATATAAAAATCAGTTTGACCTTCCTGCATTAGAGGCTGCAACATAACACTGTGGTGGAGCTTTTAAGTTGGTGGAGCAATAAGAAATTGGCCTTCGAGAAGCGTAATTCTAAACACACACTCAGGACTAGAATGGAAGAGTTTTTAGCGTCATACACACTACCCTTGTGAGACCGTGTCTAGAACGGTCCGAGCAATTACCGTAAATGGAACGCAACTGAACTGGACCGTGCCAGACACAACCAACCTGCTCAATGTAGTACTAGTGGTTCATCTGTGGCTCTGTTCTCGATAACAAAGAGTGCATGAGCAGACCACATCATCTCCTATTTACAGTTAGCTGACTCATTTTGCAGGTTTTCTGGCGTGTCCGGCTTTGCACTTCTTAGATTTCTTCACAACACGAACTTCTTCTCAGCCTATTAACAATAAATGGCATCAAAAGACCATGGTGTAACCTGGTATGATGCAGAGACTGAGGCTCTAATTGAAATTTTGGCAGAGAACGCTATCCGGCATATACTGTAAATTGCTGAATGTTATGGGCACGGCAGTGTTTGTTTGCATAATTCCCGCATTGGGAGATGTAGTATCCCGGACTGCCAATAGGAGGCAAGGAACCGCGCTAGCGTGCTAGCTCGATCTGAACTCGGCACAGATCGGTTTCAGAGGGCAGTGTAAATGGGCTTAAAATGTTAGCCAGCTATGTTTTTGGGGTAAAAATAATGTGTGATTTAGCACTAAAATACACAAATACATACTGAAAGTATAGTGTCAAAATTTCAAAGTATGCAAATATTATAGGATTACCTTTGTGATTTTCTTTCAAGTATTTCCTTTTTACAAAACAATACAAAATTAGCTACATTTTTAGATTCAAAGTTATGAAAAATTACAAAAAACAACTTCCCTAATTTTTGGACTATAAGCCGTGACTTTTCCCCCATTTTTCGACCTTGCGGCTCATATAACAATGCGGCTTATCTATGGACTTTTACAGCTAACGGCCACTAGGGTAACACCTAAATCTATGGATTTTACCATCCACCATGCTGACGTCACATTTGCTTCAACACATAAGTACGGTAGCCGAGCACGCGGGAATGCGGAGGTCCTCCGGAATCAGACTTTAACTGCGAGTGGTACGAGACAGAACGACAGCAAGAAAGACGGACATTGCGAGCGCAAGACAGTTTGTGTGTAAACATAAAAAACCTGCGGGTTATAGTCCGGTGCGGCTTGTAGATGTACAAATCATGCAATTTAGCTTCTGCGGCTTATAGTCCGAAAATTATTTTTCTGGGAAAAAAAAGAAGGAACCAAATTATAATTTTAAAAAAGTTAGATTATGGCCTTCTTTTAAACAATAACATATTTACAGTCAACAACAAAAAAGTTAGGAGAAGGAAGAAGGAAAGGATTCAATACATAATTGAAAATGGGCAGGTACATAAAAACACAGCTGCAGGGAGAGACGGAGAGACTCAGGCAGACAAAGATAAACCTGAGACAAGAGAATACAATGACACAAAGTGGACCTCCACCTCCCCGAGAGCAAGAGCAATTGCACTGAAGAGCGTTTCCCCCTCCCACTCCTCCCCGTCGAGGCCAAAGCCGCACCCTCCCTCCCATCATTCACCGGAGCACAGCAGAGCGATGCAAGGTGTTCCCAGTCTTCACTGCACTCCATAACTCAGCCGCTCGTCTCCGGAGAGACACCGCTTAAACACCGTCTCCATCCACCTCTCATCGCTCCCATCAGTCTGTCTTTAAAACAACCATTAGAGATATGGGACACAACAGCCTGCAACCCTCACTGTAACTCTTCACATATCTAGCAGGCTCATCCACCTGTGGGAGAAGAATGAGACGAACATGAGAAAGGACTTCTTCCTCTGGGAGACTTTAAGAAAAATGGCAGCAATAGACGCCGCAGAGGGTATAATTCACCCGGTCAGGCTCCACGCTGTGACACAGTCATTATCCATATGAAGTAACGCCACTGCTGTGTCATTATTGCCTGCGTCTTGTTTTGTATTTACTCATGTTTCTGAAAGTATCTTTAATTTTAAAAAAATATTGACTTTTAAGGAGAATTGATGCAGTTGGATAAAAACAGTTTGGTTTCCCTATTTGTTAAAGTTGTTTTTTTCTAATCTATACAGCAGAATAAGAACAAAGCCGAGGCACATTTCCAGGGGATAGATGTTAATTAGGAGGCTGTACGCCTGCAGAGTGTTGACAGGGTAGAAAACACAGCAGAGGAGCTTTCATGTGTCAGCTTTATATGTTTCTGCAGGTAACTGATCCTTCTTTAAAACCCTTCATGCAAGAACAAGTGAATCTGATGAATGCTTACTGAAAAACAAATTAGATTATGTTCTGTATTTTTGTTTTTAAGTCAGCATTATCTCTCAAACTGAATGAGATATATACTGTATTTTTTCACTGTTGAATGGCTCCCCTTAATATTTCACCAAGATCCCTGCGGTTATTTACTTCATTTTAACCTTTTGAGTTGA
>NW_015150929.1:584352-597193 GCF_000732505.1 Cyprinodon variegatus | reverse complement strand
GGGGGTGAGTAGAAAATGAAGGCTAATCATGTTTTGGGTGTACTATTCCTTTAATGCCTATCTATCTTCTAGCCTATAGCATATATGATATTTGATCATATATTCTCCTTAATCACAGACTGGGACAAGATGATCACACCTGGTAAGGACGGTAATTATTGAACAGTTAACCTAAAAAAAATCGCCTTTTTAAAAGCTGTCATCCATGTTTGAAGAAACAGGCCACTGTTTTGTTGTTTATTTTGTGCACAAACCGGATAGAAATTGCAGTTCTCCCTGTAGGTACAGTTCCTCATCTTATAGAAGAGATGACTCCATCTTTCCTGCTAGTGAAATAAATCAACTGCCCGTCACGGTTTCTGAATGCACCAGAGTTATATATGTCTTCCACTTTAAAGAGGCATAAATTTATCCTTCCACTATCTCTGTTCACCTGTCTAAAGCCTGAGCCCAACACGCCATTGAGATGATGGGAGCTATGGGCTGCGGCTGGAATCTGACATGAACCCTACTCTTGGCAAGAGGCTCAGTTTGGGGGGAGGGAAGACTTAAATCTCCCATATGAGTTTAGACATTCTTATGAGCTTTAGTTTTGACAGGTAGGATCTGTTCTGCGTATTAGATAATAAATAAATCTGAGACTCTGCCTGGCATTTTTTTTGTTATATCTAATCAAGTGTCTTTTAGTTTGTTGTAACACTGAACTAAAGGTTCCTGTTTCTGGTCGGTTAGAGCGGATGTTCCCATCAACTCAGATCAGCTTTCCTTATCACTGCCAAAGAAAACCAAACATAGATATTTTTTTTCAGCAGTGTCCACACACAGATGGATAACATTATTACTTTTTAGCTCGTTTAGGTTCGTCTAAAGATTATGAATACAAAGCTTGTGATTGTGGCTCGTTGAAAGATTTTAAATCTGCCTAACGCTCTGGGTGTAAAGGACAGTTGTGAAATAGCCAGTAGCAGCCTGTAGCTGTTTAAAAAAAAATAATTCTGGAGCAGGAAAGCAGCAACACCGGTATGCACACATGACCACACACTCGCATCACACCAATATTCCATTTTCCCATCTGGTAAACACTTTCACTTTGCAGACCATTTTGACGTTTGAACTTTCAGTTCTAATTTAGTTTAGCATTAAATTACCAACAATTACCTTTGCAGCGCCGCTCTAGTGCTTTTTTTTTTTCCCTCTTCATCATCGACAGCCCCTCGTCACCTCATCCTCTCGGCCCTCTCGCTCCATCTCACTTTCCCTTTGCTTCCTTTGTCTAACTCCCTCTCCACTTTAAAGATACGCTCACACACATACATGCAGGACAGCTTAGGCACCCTTAGGAATAGCTGTCAATCACCCATCAGGCACCCAGGTCAATTTGCCAGGCTGCCAAATGTGTTGTATCAGTGTGCTCCCCGGTGTCAAGAGCCCTCATTATAGGCCAAAGGCTAAACCAAGGAAGTGAATGAGGCTTTCCTCTTCATTATTTTCAGTCCCCCATGACCCCCTAAGATTCTTGTACCTCCCCCCCCATACCTGGTCATAACAACACTACCACCTTTAACAACCAGACTGGTTTAACCCTGTTTACCTGCAGGCCATTGCCCCACTGCTTCCCTCATGTGAATCCACTCATGCTTCTAGCTGTCTCTTTTTTACCCATTTCTTTCTTGGCTAGATTCCCTCTGTTTCCTGCGCACGTGCCCTTAGGAGTTTTTGTGAATTAAAGAGTATTTGACAAGCAGCCTAAGAGGAACCTTTTTCTAGCAGTCGGCTCTGCTTGGTGCTGACGGTATTTAATTTTCAGAGAGAGAGCAAACTTGCTATTTAGCTGTTTAAAAAAAGATTATCTCAGCAACTTGAGATGTCATGAGAGTCAGCTGGTGGAGTGGAATCAGGTGATTTCATGCTAATCACAAAAAAAAGCCTACGGATCGACTAAAAGTAGCTCCCAGTGGCGTCATTCCAAGAATTTCCCCGTTTTAAACATAGAAGTTATTCACAAAGCACCATAGGGCTTTAAGAGATACCAGAGGGGAATAAATATTAAGAGTAGTAAAATGTTTAGCCTAAGAGTGGCTTAAGCAGAAAAGATTGAAAGAAAATAAGGTCCTCCATCACTTTAAAGTGATTAATATAGAGATGAGATTAACTTTATCATCCACAAATGGGTAAAGTTGATCATTTTAGCAAGAGGTTGGTTAGAGATAAACCTCTACAATAAGAAAATAAATCAAATATATTCCAAAAAAGTTGAGAAATAATCTGCTGGACGTGTTTTGGCTTAGAAAACATGCAATATGAACCAGAAGAACTGGTCCCCCCCTTAGGAATGGGGAGTCATTTAGGTTCTTCTTGTTCAATTTGCATGTTTTCTGAAAGACTGAGAATCTCGACCAGCAAACAGAAATGTACAAACTAAACATGCTTGAAAAATAGTATGAAATGTCTACAACACTTTAATCCTGGGACCAAATGTACTGTTTTAATCTCCTCTAATGCCCTTGAAGAGCTGTACCAAAAGCAGGCACTGTTCCTCTGTCCAGTTCACTTTTTGACCCCCTTTTTTTCTCCATTTTATGGCTGTTTCAACTAATAAAATTGTTTTATAAGCATTAAGCAGGTAATCATAATAAAATGCTGACAAGTCAGTCCAGGTTAATATCCAGTAAAAAAAAAAAGTAGTAAAAAGAGAGTAACGACAGGCAAACAAACATAATTAAAGGCCTGTTAGTAAAGTATGTCAAAGATATTGATAGAAATAAAAATAATCTAAATATTGTAAAGCATATTTAAAAATGTTGTTCACTGCTTGCTTTGATTGCAGTTCCAGCTCTTGACTCCCCACATGTCTGAGCCCTTCTTTTGTTTTCAGAAATCAGAATACCTTGTAGAACAATGTTTTTCTTATTTTTTATTGCTATTTTATTGTGGGAAACTGGAACACTATCACCTCCAAGACTACATACTACTTAAGTGCATTTTTATACCCAAATGTGGGGCTGTGACACACAGTAGACGCGTACTGAGGTGTGCTTGTTTTAACCAATGGAAGAAATTCCACAGTAGTCACATATCAACCCATAGAAGGCAGTACTAAGTAGGTTTAAGGTTTAATTTCAGAATTAAACAGTTTACCATTAAAAAAAACATTTGCATAATTACATAAAGATGGCACCATTAAGGCCAATTTTATACACATTATCTGCATAAAAGGGTAATTATGAGGTTTACTAACTCCGAGCTGAAACTACTCAACAGGAATTTAAGGCTGACTTGGGAGCTCTTTGACAGGACGCTGGGAATCTTTTTAAACACAGGCACAGATTGTTTGCATGTAACCTAAAGCCGGGCATACATTGTACGATTTTTTTTCGCCTTTTTCTGGCCAATTCTCCAGTCGTTCGAGAATTTTTTTGATCGGGCTGAGTTCGAGCCTCCTCGTGCATCCTGTGTTGCGTAGTGTACGGGGGGTAACGAGGGCCGATTAGCTTCTCATGACCACCTCCCGATCAGGAATTGTAAGTAAGGGAGAAAATGAAACATGTTTGAAATTCAGTCAGCTGTTTTAAGGTGTTTATAGGTAAATCCTGCTGTTAAAGCAGAGCTACGAACGTCTACAAGAAGATTTAACTGGAACATCGAGCACTGCGCATGTGCAAACAAGGAAGTTCTTCCAGATTGACGAGTCCGACCAGCGGCATCTCTCGGTCCAACATGTGGTTTTTGGATGTACAGTGTAAGAAGGTAGATTGCATCAAAGCGTCAGGCCGCACAGTGTGAGAACATGCATCATGAGCTGTGAACTTTTAAACCCTGCGGTTTCGTCGTATAGTTTGAACTTTAGCTAACTACGACGATTGAAAATATCACTAAGTGTATGCTTGGCTTAATGCAACTAATTTAAGGTAAATGAGTTATATAATAGCACTCTATTACACAAGGTGTGTCTGGATTGATCTATAAAATATATGATTTGATTAAAAAAAAGTTAAGTTTAAGAGTGAAACTATACTTTTTGATCATAAGGTTGGACTCAGCTGGAGTCTGTATTTAATCTATTGTGATAAGATGGAATTCCACATCTTGAGGTTTGAAATAAGAAGTTGGCTGTATTTTTCTGATATGAGTTAATGAGATATGCAGTGGTCTTATAATAAAGTTTGCTGTTAATAAAGTAGAAGGAATTTCTTTTTCCATTATTATTTATAGCTCTCAGAGAAAAACTGTAATTGGCTTAATTCAGATGAGGCCCCTCACATAATTAGAGATCCGTTAATCTGTGGACTCTGCCTCTCCACTGGTCAGTTTCTTGTTTATAAGGTGCTGCTGGGTAGAATTTATATAAAATAAACTCCTGCAGGACCTGCTGAATAGCGCACATGTTTAGCAGAGAAACACAATCAGGAGAAGAAGATGAAATATTTTATTTTCTACCGGGGTTTGTTTTCCTACTATCAGTGCGATCGGTAAATCCACCCCGCAGCATGTGGAGCACCTTGTTGTTGGCAAGATATCATGACGGTGGAATTACATTGGCAGCATAAATATTGTTCTCCTCATTATTAATTCACAAATCAATTAACTGCCGTTGCAGCATCTGTCTGATGAATCGCTTGTAATTACCCCGTAAGGTGCGACAGAGCCTTCCTTCGTTATCTGTCTTCATACCCGCCTGCGTATTGGTCAGGCGGGGCGATGCAAGCTTAGATGGCTTTCCTGCACATTAGGCTAATGCAGTTAAACTAATTATTGATCTTACGTTTCGACTGTATGCAATTCACGGCTCAGATAGAGCTCTGAGAGACATTAAAGGCCCTGATTTGTGGGGGAGATTAGGAGAAGGGAGTAAAAGCTTCTGGTGAAGGACAACAGGAACTTCAAAGCTCTGCTTGTTTTCCATTTTTTACTCCACGGAACTGTTAAGACAGCGGGGTTTTATATTATATGGACCATACATGTATAGGGAAGAGTAAACAAGGTTATCTGGAGACCTTGATGGCTTTACCTCACCCACACAAAGGCCCTGTTGTTTGTTTGCTCATGTTATCAAAAGGCAAGTGAATCACAAATAGCATCTGTGCGTGTATTAAATACTGACCTTGGTCTGGACTCTGTAGCAACCTGTAGCTAACACAGCACTTTGCAAATGCAATTTTAATTCTGAAAAAAAACAGTTTTACTTGCACAAATTTAAACAGGGTGCAGTCTACAAAAGATATCCAGAGTTCAGAAATAAGATTCTAAGATTGTAATTACTGTTTTTTTTTAAAAGTGTTCTCTAAACATTTTGTATAAAAATAATTAACCATGCATTCTACACGGTGTTGTTACTCCTTGTATTATCTAACACAATTTAAACACGATTAAACACGATCTTATTCATGCTCATGCTTGCTATTTTATAGATAAACACTACAGTTCCTAGTGTTTGAGTTTCTTCCCAAAAATGGAAATGTGTCAAAATATACCATATCCTTATCTAGCTTGATTTAAGTAATGTACATCTTCCAATATTGCAAGAGCCAAAAAAAAAAAAAAGCCAAGATTTATTATTATTATTTTTATTTTTTTTTGCATTTTAAAACCTTTTCTTCAAAGCTTCTAGAAAAGCTGCTAAATTGCCCATGCATGTTGTTTTCCTTTTTTATGCACATGCAGTAAATGGGAGTCTGGAGGGATCTGCCAAGACTGCTCACAAAAATGTACGACTGGTTTGTTTCAGCCCCACTGAAATGACCAGATTACTTGTGATACTAACAGTGAACTTTTACTCCCCCTTGTCTCTGTATAAACTCTACAACGGATGTTCTCTTCGTGTTTTTCAGTAATTAATTAATTTCTTCATATTTGAATAAACATGTCGCAATATTTAATATTGGTCATCTCTTCATTTTGCTGTATTTGTTTAAAGATTGTCTAATGTCCGATGCATTCATTTATGATGGTCTGTGCAGAGTTTTTTTCTCCTAATGTACTAATGATTTCTGTAGGTCCAAATATATTTGCATTGACTATCCTCTGGCATTGAACCGAAACCTCCCTTGTGTCCAAAATAACTACAGGATAATTTTCCATAGGAATTTTCACCTGATTTTCCGAACGGCTAAGAAAGACAAAAAAACTGCAGCTACAGTTGATTTTCAGATTTTTAAAAAATCACTTTGCATAATGCAAAGGTTTAGATTGAATATCCTCCATCCATAAATTTGCATTGTTTGTTCATTAAAGTATGATTTGCATATTTTTCATATTGATGAAGACACATGCATCAATAAAGGTTTGCACATGCTTTCTACTGAATTGCAAACACAAATCAATTTGCACCTGTTTTAAGACAGACACCATTCTGAAGATAGTGTCCCTAAATTTCTTTAACCGAATGCAAAACTGATTTCTGTAATGTTTTTCTTGTTGTGAATATTACCCAAAACAGGTTTTAATTGCGTTTACAACTGACATTGATTATAGACAAATGTCTAAATTGGATATATGTCAATCCGTTTTGCTTTGTCTTATTCTGTTATTATTTTTTATTACTATTATTAATATGTAATGATAATTAGGTTTACTAGATTTTTTATTCATTTATCTTAAACTTTTGCTTTTTACCTGTTTATTTTTTAAACATGTGCCTTTGTAAAAAAAAAAACATTAACATTTTCTGTTAAAATAAATGGGTGCATCATTTTCAGCACTATAGCAACCAGAGGGATATTATTGTGAATGTATAACAGCGGCCCTGCATGTGAGAATGTCAAGTAGCTTAAGCCAAAGCTCACTCGCCTTAGCCTCCTCCTCCGTTTACTCCAGTGTTGAGCTAAACAGCGCTGCATGTAAAGCCTGCCCCTCACGGATAAGCCTCATTCAGTCCGACACATGGTGCTTGACCACGATGGGATGAGAACAAAACAGGAAGTGTGGTGGGAGAGAGTCAAAAGAGTAGAGAGCATTCTTCAAGCAGTTAGGAGGCATGCTAATCCTCCCTCCCCTGCCAGGTGCTGAGAGAGGAGATAACTTGGGAGACAATGGCAATGAGCAGGCCTCTCCATATGGTCCTAAGTGTGCGTGTGTGTAAGATTGTGTGCAAAAGCTACTAAGAAGCAGTGGGGTGGCCAGGCTGAGTGACGGGTGGGATGGATGTGGGGGGAGGGACTGGTATGGAGAGGACTAACAGGAGTCAGTGAGTAGGAGGGTGTCCTTTGTCTTTGTTTTCACAGGCCTAAACAGGGATTAGTGGCTCGCTGACATTTTCTGTCATTCGCCACACGGTGACGGCTGCTTTGAGCCTCTGCTCAATGAAAGTGACTAAGGAGAAAGTGGCCTACCGCAGCTTAAAGCCATGTTGACTGATTGGTATCAAGGAGCTGCTGGTTTGACCCTTTTGGCTGTTTGCCGTGCATTCATAGGGTTTCATAAGAGTGTATACTTCACTTTACTGTTAAATCTAAATACTGTAAACATAAGTTTGGCTATACTGTATATTTTGCATCTTTCTAATGTCATATGAGTCACAAGTTGTGCTGCTAATCAATAATTGCTTTAGTTTGACACAACTTTGGCCTTATGGATTTTTCTCTTAGTTATATAAAAAGGGAAGGGTCTGAATTTTAAGTTATATCTTAATAGGTAGGGACATACTAAATTGCATGGCTCTACTAATTTTATTACTATAATTATTGCATAGCTGAGCTGCCATGGTCATTTGACATTTCACACAATTAGGCATTTAATCTATTAACAGATGTTTTCCCTCTGTGGTTTTCCCTTAATTGGCTTGAAGGTTGATAAGATCCTCTAATTTCCAGCTAACTGATCTGATAGTTCCAATGTTACTTGGAGTTTTTTGTGATGGCTTATGAATATTCACCTCACTATTTTTTCATTTTAAAGCAATTTTATCTGGGAGTTAATATGGCCAATGCTATATTGGCCTGCAGAGTTATGGACAATAACACATAGCAACACCCTGTGATTTTTGACCCACATATTCGCGGAATTTGAGATTATTTTTGGGTAAATATATAACACTTGCTGCCTGTCAGTGCTCTGTGCAGGTTATCCTTCTCAAAACCCTGCCTGTATAACTTGAGCGTCTCGATTCCATTACTGACGGCGTCATGAACCCAGAGCTTCCCTAAAGTCTCGTGTGCTAAGTAAGCAGGCAAAAAACAGATCTAACCCTTCCCTGATCAGACTTATTTTTAGATCACTTATGTACGAGTTAATCCAGAGGAATATCCTTGTCTTAACAAAGGACTTGGTGAATTGTAAGTATGCCGGTCCAAAAGTCTACTATCGGACTCCAAGACAGGGGCTTTGACCAGCTAAATTTGCGACCATGTAGTGTCAACAGTGGTCTTCAAGGGCAAAAAACCCCCAAAAAACTTAAAGCCACATGTGCAGCGCCCTCTGATGGCCAAAAGTTATGCGCTGTTGCTTTAATAATTAAAGTTTGATCAAAGTTAAAACTAGAAATGCACCAATTTAACATCTGTATCAGGTATAAGCTACTATATTGAGTCATTAGCCGGATCTGAGATCAGTGATTGGCAAGATACGTGGTTCATTCATTCAACAGTTGAATCGGTTTGTATCGGGTATAAGCTGATACTATATGCTCAGCCCAGGTTTTGGTATCAGGTTGGATTGTAAAAAAACTCGATCAAAACTTTGAATATTAGCTCCAGGTGGTCTAATGATTTTGCAAGAATCTCTACAATTTTGCTGCCGTTGTCTTTGAGATTCTAGGTCTTAGTAGAGCGGGACTGATGTGCAGAGTCATGGGAATGAAAAATATGTTTCTTGCATGAAGGGAGTAGAGACAAAAGAGTGGAAAATGTTTTGACAGATATTTTGGAAATGAAAATGAAAATTAGATTTGTTTGTTGGATGTTCTATCAAACCCGTCTTGCCTGTTTTTGTTTTTTGTGAAAGCATCGCAAAAACTCTTGAATGTTTTCTAAGATGAAAATCTTTGGACTCGTCCAGAGTCTTTTGTTGAGCGTTGAGCATTGCTTTGAGTTTGGAGCAAGTCCTGTTGACTAAACTGTAAATGTTCATAAAATGCATCAACAAGAACAGCAAGTCTAGAACCACTGCCATTATGACTGGACTCAAAAGCAGAGAGTCCATGAAAATGAAAAACAATAGGTTGGCTCCATTTGGTCCGGTCTGAAAAAACTAGGATATATTACTCAGTCCTCTCTGTGAGGAAATGTTCGCTTTGGCCAGTGGAGGTCATCGGTGAGGGTTTGGTGAACGGTCCTTTAGAAACATTACAGGTCCAGGCAGAAGAAAAGCTGTACTGTAGCTAGCAGGATGGAGATCAAAGGGACAACTTTGGTATAGATCTGGTTGAAAAGGGAGCAATGGTTTCTGCTAAAAGCTATGTGGACATGTAGTTAAACTTGATCAACAGTTGTTAGGTTGTCCAATGACCATTAAATATCAGATGAGCTTAATGCATCAGGGGATTTCTGATTCATTTTGGTTCATGTAATGAAATATGGGTCATCGGGATTTACTTTCCTTTGGATCCAAGTTTTTCTCAAACTAAGTGAACATTTGAATTTACCGATTCACCTTTTAATATAGTGTCAAAGAAAACTGTTAAGATGACCTTCACAGCATGCCCTGCAAGAACCCGGGAAAAAAGAAAATGAAAGACCAGTATAATTGGGACTCTGTAGGGGTCTGTCAGTTCTTATTCATTTATAAAACTCTGATGAAGGCAGTGAACAGCCAGTTTCTCCACTTACCTTTACGCCCACAGACAAGAATTCACATAACCAAGTTTTCATTGTGAATTCTGTTTCTTCCCTCCACTCAGTGAAAACTTCACATCTCTCCGCAGAGCTCAGTTCTCTATCTTTATAAAAGTAAAAGGTATTCCAGGTAGAGACCATAGAGAATAGTGTCTGTGTTTTTGTTTTTCTATTCATATTCATATCTGCCATCAAAAGTGTCAGATTACAGGCAAGTCTCCTTTAGCTCTAACCTAGATTTTACTCTGAGGTTTTCTTTTAGCAAACTAATCTTTTTCTCTCTTACCTGGAAATACACAGGCAGTTGAGAACTTTTACAAAGTAAAGAAAAAAACCTTCACATGCATGAAAGAAAAGTGGGAGGGAGGGCAAGATGCAATAAACTGAGTTGGTAAAACTGAAGCAAGAAGAGTGTTGTTTATGTTACGCTGTGCTCTCTGTGAGAGAGAAGGAGATATGGTGATAAAATGCCATGCTGGGCGAGATAGGGCAAGGCACAATCTTGGCTGCTGCTTGACACTCTTTCCACTTTTCATCCGCACACTGAATGTCTGTTTTTCTTTCCTATTTGTTGTTTTAGCATAGAGTTAAACAAGCAGATTGCTACAGTTTCCTTAGGGAAAATGTTACAATGCAAAGTCCTGTTGATAAGATCAAGAATGCAAGATTCTCCGATAATATCCAACAACCTTTACTTCATACGTTGACAGATGTTTCGGTGCAGTTCGTACTGAAAAAATGCATCTCGTACAGTGGCTTGTAAAAGTATTTATACCCATTGAACTTTCCCAGGTTTTCCATATCACTAAAACAAAGTCCTTCTTTTTTCTTAAGTGTGATAAATACATCAGGATACATTTATTTTGTCTTATATTTAAATCAGCTAACCCCACTGAGTCCAGACTCAGTAGGATACATTTTTTCTTTAGTTAGGCTGTCAATATTTTAATTTTGTGTAATATAGTGAAGTCTTGCAAGGCATTCTCAATTCAGTTTAGGTCTGGACTTTGACTTGGATGTCTAACTCATTGTATCTTAACCTTTAAGTAAAAAAATATCAACCATTTGAAGCAGTCATGAGTGTTTTGCTATCTCTAACCGGGAGGGTTGGACTCCAAGGGGTAGGGGTTCCAGCTATCATCGCAACCCCAACCCCTTCACAGAAGAGCAGGAGACCTCGCCTGTTCAGTCGGGCCACAAATTCCCTTTTCACCCTTTTCAGAAACTTAGACAGGTATGGTCCATTGCAGGCTAACAAATGAAGCCAAACGACCCACATTCCAAAGGGGTGAACGCGTTCATCCGTTTCAATTTGCATGTTAGGCCTTACTGTATAAAACCTTGAACTCAACGCTATTCCTGACATTTTGAATTGAAAAAGCTTCCTGGATGGGAAGCTAAATGTCTTCAAACTTGAAAAAAAATATATTTATATAAATAGTGGATAGGAAACAGGGTTTCCTCCAGGATTGCTCTCTACTAATCTTTATCCTTGGCACTCACTGTAGAAAAGCATCTAAATAACATGATGCTTATCGTGGGGAGGATGGTTTTATGAATTAGCAAATAAGCTAATTAATTATTTCCCATCAAGCATTTTGCATGCAGGCAAAAACATTTGATAGTGGACTTACCCTCAATATGTTTATTCTGTCCCCTGCGTAGCTATTGCAGAACCTATTATGGCTTTCTTAGCATTTATTTTCTACATGCCACTCTTCTAAAAAAATGACATATTTTTATGGAAAATGATTCTTCTGAAAAGTAGATCTCTACGTCTTCTCCAGTAATATATGGCCTTTGGCTGGTTTTCCTATCAATGCCCTCCCTGCTTGTTCTAGCACCCCAGGAAGCCTCTATGTCTTAACAGGATTTCAGTTGCTTATAAATTTTCAGGAGGAGATTTTAAATTTGCACCATAAGATTTCAAACCTTAGAATAATGTTTTATACTAGGGCTGTCAAACGATTACAATTTTTAATCTAATTAATCACAAGGTTTCTTGAATTAATTTTGATTAATCACTAGCCTAAATATTATTGAAAAATACACATTTTCTGTGTACTGTTTTTAAAACAGAAAGATAAGCAAGATGGGTATTACATTTAGTTTTTATTAATGACAAATCCAAAAAAAGAATTTAATTCTCAACAATTTTGGCAACTTAGCCATTGCTTTTTTTTTTTTAGGAAATACAGGATGGGTGAATGGATCGTTTTTCATTTAAAACAAACAGCTTGACTTTTAAACAATTACATGATGTCATTTTACCTTTTATTTATTCATCTTTTAGCCAGTTGTTAAGGCAAAGTAACTGCTCAACATTTTCTGAGTGTAAAGCGGACCGTTACTTAATGCCCTGCGTTCGGTGAGGGTGGTCTGACGCATGCGTGTCGTAACAGCTGAAGTTGAAGCCCCAAGAAATGAATGCTCGGCATTAAGATGATATTTAAGGCTCGAAGTGCTTCGGTGAAACGAAAAGTCCTTTTTCCAGTGTGAACAAACCACAACATGTTTATTTATTGTACCGTCTTTTTTTTTTTTATACTCGAACTGTCCATCCAGCGGGCCAACGGGTTCTTCTAATTCCTCCATCTAGCTCATGTCGGACAATTGAATTGTGGGTAAAATAGGGCGGGACTATGTTAATGCGTTAAAAAAATATCGCATTAATTCCAGGAATTAATCATCTCGCGTTAACGCGTTAATTTTGACAGCCCTATTTTATACCCTTACTATACTAAAAAAAAAAAAAGGCTGGAGACTTTTCGGTTAGTTGGCAATTTCATTTGTCTTCCACTTATAATTATTTTGAACCCCTGACTACATCAACCCCAAACTAGTTACACTATATTGCCAAAAATATTTGCTCACCCATCCAAATTATTGGAATCAGGTGTTCCAATCACTTCCATGGCCACAGGTGTATAAATTCAAGCACCTAGGCATGCAGACTGTTTTTACAAACATTTGTGAAAGAATGGGTCGCTCTCAGGAGCTCAGTGAATTCCAGCGTGGAACTGTGATAGGATGCCACCTGAGCAACAAATCTAGTCGTGAAATCTCCTCGCTCG
>NW_015150929.1:577358-584124 GCF_000732505.1 Cyprinodon variegatus | reverse complement strand
AAATAGTGGATAGCGGATTGTTTTTTTTACTTTTATTTTTAATTTTTTGGAATATCTCTAACAGGGGTTCCTTCAGGATTGCTCTCTACTAATCTTTATCCTTGGCACTCACTGTAGAAAAGCGTCTAACTAACATGATGCTTATCGTGGGGAGGATGGTTTTATGGATTAGCAAATAAGCTAATTAATTATTTTCCATTAAGCATTTTGCATGCAGGCAAAAACATTTGATAGTGGACTTACCTTCAATATGTTTATTGTGTCCCCTGCGTAGCTATTGCAGAACCTATTATGGCTTTCTTAGCATTTATTTTCTACATGCCACTCTTCTAAAAAAAAAAAAGACATATATTTGTGGAAAATTATTCTTCTGAAAAGTAGATCTCTACGTCTTCTCCAGTAATATATGGCCTTTGGCTGGTTTTCCTATCAATGCCCTCCCTGCTTGTTCTAGCACCCCAGGAAGCCTCTATGTCTTAACAGGATTTCAGTTGCTTATACATTTTCAGGAGGAGATTTTAAATTTGCACCATAAGATTTCAAAGCTAAGAATAATGTTTTATACCCTTACTATACTAAAAAATCCTAAGCCTTAGAGCAATTGTAAGAGAAAATTGTTCCTCTTTTACTAAATATAGCGACATCTAAATAAAGAGGACCTAACAAATATAAACAAAACAAAAAAAATAAAAAATGTGGTTAGTTGGCAATTTCATTTTTCTTCCACTCATAATTACTTTGAACCCCTGACTACATAAACCTTAAGCTAGTTTAATACTGCATAAACATCCAATAGTTTAGTTTGAATCTTTAGACTGTAATGAGACAAAATGCGAAATGTAAGAACATTAAATGCTGAATGTCACATTATTACCATTTCAGTTTCTGCAAACGTATCTGCTGCACAATAACCACACGTCTTTTAGAAAATCCCTTTTAATATATTTGTTTAACTCTGAGCCACAAAAGCAGCCTCTGTGCTTGACTTTATGAAACATCTGACTAAGCCTGACATGTGAAACCACCAACTGTACCAGAACAGAAGAGGCAATAGTGTTACAGTCAAAGATGGCTTTGTTGGTTCTGTTTTAAAAAAGGACTCTGAATGGAGACCATCAGATGGCAGAGTCTGGAGGTTTTGGTGGTCGTGGATGTCCTCAGGACTAGATGGAGATAATCCAACAATGAATGCCCTGTCTGACGTCTGTGGGAAGAGCAGTTTAAAGCATGGAAACTAGCTCGGCATGCCCTTCGGTGTGTACTGGTTTGTTTTTTGCAAACCGAGGCTACAAATAAGCTCAGAAAAGAGCTGCAGAGAAAATTATTACTTGATTTGTTGCTGCTGTATAAAACTAGCTGCAACTTGTTGAAAGAAAAATGCGGCAAACGCTTAAGAGGAGCAAGAGAACACAATAGTTCATCCTTTTGTTTAAAAGAACAGAAATCTTTCCTTGTTTTTAATCATGTTAGAGTTACTAGAGTATATACTTATGAGCTCATCAATATATGGCATTATTTTATTTTCCCATTTTAAAATCTTTGCTTTGGGTTTTATAAAAAGACTCTTCTTCTATTCCAAGGACATACCAGTCATAAATATTGATGATTAACCTCTTGCATCTCAAAATTTCCCTCTCTCTGTATTCCTCGCCAGGTGTTCAGAAATATTCAGCATAGAAATCCCAAATCTGGTTGGGTATGCAGCAGATAGCGGGCTGCTCCCTCTGCATTCTCTCCATTGCTCGTACAAAGTGTTTTGGGTTTTTTTCTCTTTTTTCCTCCTCCAGCTCACAGCTTCTCTAGCCTGGCACTTTTCCTCAGTTGTTTTGATCTTAGGTGACAAGTGAGGGCTTTTTGCAGACGGGTGAAGAAGCAGGCAGCGTGGCGCGCCGAGAAAGTGGCTTTGATAGTTGAAATTAATGAGGCTGGATATGTTTGGCTCTGCTCATTATGCCTACACATAGATCCCAAGCCCTGGGGGCCTTAGAGTTCTGCTACTCGTCGGCGGGCCGTGATCTTTCCCGTCTCCTGATTTAGAGCCTCCTCTACTCTTTTCTTTTCCCTGTTTGCAACTTTTTTCCAGTCTTTGTTCATTTTCCCTCCCACCCACACCTCACCCCAACTTTCAAACATCCTGTTGTGTGTGTGTTCCTGTGTGTGAGAGACAAACAGATAATATAATCTGCTGCACAGATCGAGAACAGTAAGCATGTCGTGTCAGGCTGACTAGATGCAGACACCTCTTCAAAGCCACCTTAACATTCCACTTGAGCCTGACTGCATGTGGCTGGAGGAAGGTAAAGGGGTGGAGACGCTCTAAATGTTTCCTCTCGTCGTCAAATGAACCTAACAAGGGTTCAGATCTGTGTGTTTTGCGCAACTCTGAGAAGAGGGTTTTTTCTCCTTTTGGCTTAATTAGAGGTAAAAATAGGCCATCTGTGCAAGACTTAATTCATTCCACGTTTAAACTTTACAGAAACAGCCTCTGTGTGCACATTAAGGTTACTGAATGTTTGTCTGTGTGTGTTAAGGGGTTGATGGGCTTGAGGTTGGTCCTGAGATAAGGAGAACATCTGTTGGTCTGTCTTTATCTCTGGCAGAGCTCCTGGCAAACCAAAGTAAGAAGGCCCATCTAATCAGAGCAGACAGAGAGTCAGGGAGGGGGTTAGCATGGCTGCCAGCCCTGTCCTGCCTTAGACCTGGTGCCAGGACACACACAAACACACACAGAGTCTCTGTGTTTCAGACAAACTGATTTTTTTGTTCCCACCTTCACACTTTGGCTCGTTTTAGCAGTCTCTTACAGCAGTTTGGATGGTTTAGAAATGTTTTCATGTCTTTTTTTTTTTTTGCTTTAGTCTTTTTGGGGTCTTTCATTAAGGGACGTCCGGTTTCTGCTTAACATCCCGTTTTTCAGTCTCTATTCAGCCTTATGCTGTGGCTCTTCTTTTCAGTATTAACCAGTCACATCCCCTATAAATAATTTAAAAGTTCAAATTCAGTTTTATTGAGATTTAACCTGAAGAAAAAAAAGCATATTGAAAATTTAGCAACACATGTTAACCTAAGTACTTTTTTGCACTGTTTTAGCATGCTTTGTGCTTCTGTCATTAGTATCTGGTCACTTTTACTACTGAGGAACTCCTAACCATGAGACAAACAACTCTAGGCTTCTTTCTCTATTTTTCATGAATCTATCTTTACTTAGATCTTAGCTGATGGCACAGCAGCTTTTTATTGAATTTCTAATAGACCGAGGTAAGGTAAAAGTACAGGCATCTTTGTGGAGCTTCAGCAGTTGGGACCCTTTGTTAATCAGCTAGTGTCTGCTCTCTGGTTAATAAAATGGACAAAATTATGAAAATTGGGCTATAAAAACTGAGCATTGAGGTTGCGCTGCCCTCTGTTTCACAGAAACCTGGCTGGGTGACCACATCCTAGACTACCCACTGCACTTATTAGCCAAAGTGCCTTGGATGAAAATATGACTTTTTTGTAGCAATTTAGCCGACTTTTTTATAATCTGTAGAAATTCTGTGGAAAGTAATAAAAAAAAAGATAGTAAAAAAATCCCTTTATTATAATTTTACTTGAACCCAAAATCCAATTCCTGGTTTTTGTGCAAAAATTTGGTAGATTAAGTCAATTCTGGTAACTATTTAGAGAAAATATAATTATAAATATATTTCTTTACGTATGTATTTAACCCTCTTGCTTTTATACTTGTAAATGGTAACCACTAATACCAATTTAGTATATCTATGTTTACTTAATTTGGAGTAAAAATGTAGCTTTTCTGTGAAGGACTCTACAGTTAGGCAACAAGCGGTCTCATAAGGACAGGGGGACTCACCAGACAGCTCTGAGATAAAGATTTAAGGAATGCATTGCAGGGTCAGGTTAGAAATCTAGGTTTGAAGTGGGAGTATCTGCTTAAAATATAATATTTAGGTGATTATCCATTTATTAGAGGGATGAAAGGACAAAACACTGATGAAATTCCATTACCACATTATTTCACATACATAAGACTGCAAGTATGTGGAAGAAGATTGCTCTGATCAGATTAGGCCGAAATTATTTCTTATGCTGCCATGCTTTAAAAAACAGCTTTGCACATCACTCTGAGCGCTCTCTGCTTTTTGTTAAACATAGTGATGGTGGTGAGATTAGTTTTTTTTTTCTCAGTAGGCATATCGATGATAAGGCAGGGCTTCAATATCATGATTCAGACTGCAGAATTTCAATGTCTTAGAATACATTCATTAAACTGTATAACTCTTTTTTTGTTTAGAATATTATTGCAAGACATTAAAGATTGTAAAAAAAAATTGAAGGACAGCATTTTCAAAAACTGAGAGAGACATGCACCTAATTTCAGAGAGAGTTGCTTCTTCAAAGTGTTGTGCACATAATTCATCTTTTTATTTCCCTTCTTAATTACCAACTCCCCTCTGATGATTTATGAAATAAGATATACTTGAAAAAGAAGCAACAACAAAAGGAGTTTTTGGTTGTAATCAAGTAAAAAAAAAAAGCTTAGAGATAAAGATAAGTTTATAAGACTAGTTGATATTTTCCTTGACAATTAAAAACTTTGCATTCTCTGAGGCCGTTCTGTTTGTTTTCCATCTTGCAGAAGTCCTGAATCTGGAAGATTTCACCAACTTCCCAAAGTCAAACCCAATAACATGGCTGTTGACATGAATTGGCTGATATTGACTGCTAGGTGGTCTCCTAGTGAATCAACATTGATTTAGGTCTTGCTCCATGTTTTTCCCCTCTTCTGAATTATTTTAGTCTGAGGCATTTTCTGTGTATGTCTGTGTGTGTGTGTCTAACCACCAGTGTGTGCGTGTTTGTGTGTTTAGGGTAACCAGCAGTGACACCAACCTGCTGCGCAGTATGGATCTGATCCTTAGGAGGTCTAATAAATGTGGGTGGGACTTGTCACCATGTGTCTCCTTGAATCCCTCTGCCGATCATGAGAGTCGACAGGTGTATGCGGCTACAGTGGCTCCCTGGGGAATGGCATACAGCAGGAGCCAGCGCCCAGGGACATCCATACACACTCAGAGTTCTGGTCTAAAGAGCATTATTTACACCTTTCTTCACCATTGAGTTAGTACAGCTACATGCTTTTGAACTGAAAAGCAACAGGACGGTTAAAAAATGGCCCATTGTAGCTTTGATAGAGAAGATTGTTGAAAAGTTGAAAAGCAAAAAAATGATCATAAGAGGTATTCATGCCGCTTATACCTTTTTACGTTTAATCACCTGGCAATCACCAAGTGTAAAGTGCACTACTGCTAGACCATCCCAAAGGAGTGTATAATTTAAAAGGCGGAAGCAAACAGTTTTTTTTAGCTCAAATTAAAATTCAGCCCCCAAGACAGAACTCTGGCAACTGTAGCTGCAGATACATGTAGCTTTATAGTCTATAAAGGTTTGTTTTTCCCAACTTTGGGACATTTTGGGACTGAACACTGGAATTTCTACCAGGAAACGTAGAGCTCAGATCGAGTGTCTGTAAACCGCAGTTGAAAGACTTGCCACTGACCCAGAATTGGATTTTCCTCTTGACTTTGACACATAACTGTTCTTTTACCCAAATCATTTCAATTCCTAAAAGGCTTTCTCCCAGAATTGCCCTGCATTTACCCCTACTGTATCTATCTCCCAGTTTCCCGTTGCATGCTAAAGTAAAGCATTCATGCCTTATTCCTATATTTGTCACTATGGTAAGGATGTTTTCAGAAAGAAATGCATTATAGGTTTTCCCTCACACATTATTATCCTGCATGTAGGCAGAAGGTCAAATCTAACCTTGATTGTGCTGTTCCTTAAATGGCTTATGGTAAAGATTTAATAAGGAAATATAGATTGTGTGATTTTTTTTTTCCCCCCAACAATAACTTTCTTATTTTCCTTACTTATAAAGTTCAGATTTTTGGAGTTCATGACTCAGCATTCTTGCCAACACATTCTTCCCCCAATTTCTGTAGCTACCCTAGATTATAATTGGCCTCTTGTCTGCTTATCTCCATTTAAAGGGAGGTCCAACCATTGCTCCATGTGATGTTAAAAA
The DNA here is from genome assembly GCF_000732505.1 of Cyprinodon variegatus. Lineage (NCBI taxonomy): Eukaryota > Metazoa > Chordata > Actinopteri > Cyprinodontiformes > Cyprinodontidae > Cyprinodon > Cyprinodon variegatus. Next base: position 578,036 of record NW_015150929.1, on the reverse strand, counting down.
GCCTGAAATACTGTTTAAACCTAACCCTGCTTAAAATTACTTAAACATACATCTGTGTTGTTGGTAGTCATGATTCTGATGGCTAACGTATGCTCTCTAATAAACACCAATGGCTTTCACAGAATAGCTGGATTTATACAGAGGTTAAATTGCGCTCAGAACGGCTCTGCTTAGTAAATGGGTGAGTTTGTATTCCCCTTTGTTTAGGTGGGTCAAATAAAGGTGAAGAAATACAAAAACATGCCAAACTCTTCCTGCAATCGTAAAAACTGCAGCATCTCTTCCTCACTCCATAGTTTTCCTCCACTTTGGTCTATCAATTGGTCTAACAGTGGACAGCTTCAAATATCTCGGTGTAACAATCGACAGCTCCCTCACATTTGACCATCACATCACAGACATTTATAAAAGAAGCCAACAACGACTTTCCATAATCCGGAAACTCAAAGGACTCTATGTTTCGCCACATCTGTTATTACTTCTGTACAAATCAATTATTCGGCCCATCCTGTTATACTGCTCTACTTGTTTCTTTAATCTTCTCACTGTTAAAAACAAAACCAAACTCACACAGGTCACACACACAGCTGCTAAAATCATTGGACTCCCCACACCCAACCTCACAGACACTTTTTACTCTCCATAGAACGGGACCCCACTCACCCACTACAGGACTAC
>NW_015150929.1:571173-576496 GCF_000732505.1 Cyprinodon variegatus | reverse complement strand
GACATTTCCAAATATAGGCTTCTGAGTCATTTTCTCACTTTCCCAAAAGTCAAAAGTCACACACCAACCTTTCCATATAATGACTTAATTAAGGCAATTTTCTTGTATTAATCCTCACTATGGCAGCTATCACGCAGGGAGACCTTTGACTTATCTCCCCTCCACGCCCTCCTCCTCTGGTATGCTGAGTTTTAACATGTGTCACTTCTCCTGCAGCACATTCGGATAAATACCAATCCGAAGCTCTGCTTGTCTGGAGAAATTATGGCTTCAAATGTCACGTTGGAGAAAAGCCAGAAGTCTATTTGTTTACTCACGTGTCATTCAAAGCGTGACTTTAAGAGACAGACTCTTTTTCTCCTTTGCAAACACTCAGGGATTAAAGAGACTTAAGATAATTGAAACTCCTCTAGTGACTTGAGGGAAGCAAAGTGTGGGAAGAGGTTGGGGGAGACCTGTCAAAGATGGTCAGTAAAGGAGAAACTGAACAGCCAATGTGCACAACCCTTTCTTAGATTCACAAGAATGTGTGAGTGCATATATTCCTATTGTTGTGGAAGAAACCCAGTATGTTCTTGGGGGATATCTCTACCTGAGTGTAGCGCCTGGTCTTAGGTGGCTGTCATAACAGTTTCTCAGGTGGTAGGTAGAATGTGCGTTGAGTAGATTTTAAGAAATATGCCTCCTTGAAAGATTACACAAACTGTAACAGGTTTAAAATATAATTTTTTTTTTCTGTCAGCTTACTTTTTATATAGTTTTGTACTATGTTTACCTTTCTAACTTTCATAGTGTCCCAGTGTACCATGCAGGGAGCATCTGTCGTTCAGATGAGCACAGGAGGGGTTCTTGCACTCCAAATATGTCAGTTCTTCACAGGGTGCTAAGTATAATAGCAGGAAGCATACAACCCAACCCACCTTAAACCCCCAAGGAGTTTTCCTCCTCCTCAATGCCAGGCCATGGCTTGGAGAGCCACAGCAGGGGGGCGTGGCCTTTGCTCAGCTGGAGGATTTTTCTTACTTATAGCACTCATTATTTTTTCTACATCAGTTTGGAAAGCCAAATCCGAAGACCAAATGTAAGATCCATTGGTTTCACAAGACAAAAGTCAAAATATTAAATTATTCTCTCGTAACAGACATATTAGAATGTACAGTAAAATATGTGTTGTCTTGGTGTGAGAATCTAGTCTCCCCCTGGATGATATAAATACAGCATTCCTTGACATTAAGAAGCAGAGGCAAGTTTTCTAAGACATGTGTTTGTCCACTAGTCTGCAGACAGTGTCCATGGTAACCAAGCTGTGTGTACCTGTACTAAACCGGTTTGTTTCTTCTATTGGTCTTAAATCATACCTTAAAGGCATACTATGCAACATTTTTCAGTTAATTAATGTGTTCCATAACGTTTTGGATGATTAAATGAGTCATTTTAGGTCGAACAAAGGTTTTCTCGGCCGCCCTGGTGGTCTGTAGGGGAAATACCGTACTTGCAATTGCAGGAGCCCTCGGCCCGCACCCACAGGCTCAGAAGTCTTGTGCATCGCGAGAGTCGGTCTTGCTTTACGGCGAGAACTCCTACACGCCCCCAGTGAAAGGCATGCTCGTTGCTAGCACAGTGGCGATATTTGTGCAGTTATCATCGCGGAACCAGCGAGAATTTTCAAACTCGAAAATTGGAACAAAATAGTCACTTACCGCAGTAGACATGATGATTCGTTGCGTTCGCCTGTCTGCTAAGCTCAGAACAACCGCGCCTGGCTTGACGGAGAAACCAGGACAACAGCTGAGCATTTTTACGACAGTGCACTTTTACTTTCGCCCTCTGGGGGGAGCCTCGCTGGAAAATCAACACTGGTTGCATAGTGTACCTTTAATGTTGTCTTAACTGTTAGGTTTTAGTTTTCAACAGTGCTGGTACATCTTGCTAAATTCAGAAGCGCAGATTTTGAGTTAGTCAAAAAAAATTGCAGCAGGTTTATTGAATAAGAGTCCATTTTATTGTCAGCTGCGTTGTTGTCTAAAAATCTTTAGAAAAATTTTGAAGTGTTGGTTATATTTAAAAAATCCTTTTCTTGCACTTTAGATTTTCTACCTACCAAGCATGAATTGGGACATCTGTGTTTTAAAGTGTATTATCAAAGCAGCCAACACTTTTCATCTTGTTAAACCTTACTGTCACATGGAATATTGTGTAAATAAATCTGTCTGTGTGACACAGCTTTAAAACTAGGTTGGTGTTTTACAAGTAAAACCTTAAAGAAATAACAGAAAGTACATGTATAACTGCAATAAACACATTTCTTTTTTTGCAGCCATAGAAACACTTTTTTTTATTATTTTATCAAATACATTAAATTATGCTAGTTTCTTGAAGGTTGTCTTATTTTGAAAATCTCATTATGGTCCATGCCTTCTTCCAACACTTGTTGCTGGCATCAGACATGTCCAAAAACATCTCCTGACACGCCACAATACATAACCTACAGCATGTGTGCGCTTTATATCTAAATATTGGGAGTTTAGTGAGCTGTGCTATCTTTCATAACTTCTAGAAACGGGAAAGAACAAAAACAAAGTCACGCCTCATGTACAGCTTTAAAATTTGTGCTGTTGCTTATTCCCTGCTGCACAGAATTCACACAGCGTACACCTCTGCAACACAAACCTGGATCATTTTTCTATTCAAACAGGTTCCGCTTGGTTGCAGTCACACATAGATGACAATGTATATTTTGAAGCAAAGCACCACATCCAAACACCTTTAACATCAGCTTCATAGTCTTTTCCCTGTCCAGGTTGGCTTCATAGCCTGTGATTTAATGTTTTTTTTTTTTTTTGCTCACTTCAATAGCATCCTTTCCTATCCCTTGGTGCCCAGTGGTAAAATAACAGGCTTTGGGCTCTTCCACAAAACCCACAGGACTGCTCTTGAATCATTGCTACAATTTGAGCTATCAAATCATAATGGCTGGATGAGATTGGCTCTCTTTTCTCGGTGCGTTGGTGTGTATGTGTGAGTGAATGTGTACATGGCAGGTAGCTAAGCAGGTTTATGGTCTCTGTGCCTGTAGGCTTTGTTTAACGCTGTTAGATAGCTTACAATTTCCCCCTTTTTCCAGCAGAGAGTGAAATAGTTTTTCTTTATTGTTACTCTTTTTTTTCATCTCTGAGTGCTTCTTGTTATAAAGCGGGAGCAGCTCGGTTATTAGCCAATGGTACATGTATGAATGTCCCTGTCACAGCTTGGATAATGTTTTCTTGTTCTACATAGCTGCACTGTGATTGCACCATCAAGTCTTCCAGCAGTTACTGTGACATCTTTACCAATGGGTCAGTGTGTAGCCCATCCTGCACATTCTGGAGGTAATGGGGTGGTCTCCAACAGACATATCTTAACTGCTAACAATAGTGCAGGGTTGGTGTTTCAAATATAAAATCTATCTATCTATCTATCGGGGTGGTCTCCAACAGACATATCTTAACTGCTAACAATAGTGCAGGGTTGGTGTTTCAAATATAAAATCTATCTATTATGATTCACACTGCAAAGGCTATAATGCATATCTTTGGTGTCTGTCTGCACAGCTCTGCTTCTGTTTTTTCTCTATGGCATTGACATTAAATCATTAGGATACGCGTGCATAGCTTTCTTACCCTAATGTCATTAGGACTTTTCTTTTAATTTAGAATCACACTACTTATGACAAGCTATCAGTGGTACAGCAAAAGACACACAAAGGAGAAAAGGGCAGAAAGCAATGGATGATTGCCCTCGGTCCATGGGTCTGTCATTACATAGCTGGCTGTGCCTCTACGAGAGCGGTGAGATCTATTTTTCCTCTGTGAATGGAATGTAATTTAGCGTCAGTTTTGTAAAGGCAAGCCTTGGTCATGGCTAAGAGGGCTCTCTCTTCTGCCAGGGCTAATGATCAGCTTTGACAGAGGAATGGCCACCGTGCTTTTCACCACAATCCTTATTCCTCTCACATTGATCCCCCTGCCTATTTTCACAGAGTAATGGATGGCATTGTCCCTCCCTCGCCACTGTTAGTACAAATAATTACGAATCAATATGCACTCAAGGCGCACATCAGAATATAATTTTGCTACATGATTTATGCTGCAGAGTCCCTCCTACACATAGGGGTCGATGGTGGGCTGTTCTGCATCCTGTGTCATGTGATGTTAATCAGAGCTATCAGCTACATACAGCTTTGCATACTAGATTAAAGATGGAGGTATATGTTTTGGGTGTTTGGGTCATATTGGATTGGGAGAATCGCGAAAACAATTAGCAATGGCAGTTTTGAAACCATTAGCATGGATTCTTAATTGGATCTGGCCTTTAGCTGGGCTAATTTAGCTCATACAATGGTCTCTGTTCTGCTGGAAGATGAACTCACCCCCATTATTCCATTTTAACCTCTTTCTGAGTTGTCCTAGGTCTGACTCTGTTTATCTTCCCATCAATTTTCCTAGCTGATAAAAAGCCTCCCTGCAGCATAATGTGGCCACTACCATGTTTCACAGTTTGGTGTGTTACATTTACTGTACTGTAAGAATCCCTTAGTATATAACTAAAACAAAAATATAACTCTGTTGTTTAACTAGACAGGAATAGTAGGCAGGTGCTAGCTTTTATGGCAGCTAAAAGTTAGCAAGGTGATGTATGCTAAAAGTTTAATTTTTGTCTATTATACCCCAGTTTATTTATATAGTGCCAATTCACAACACAAGTCATCTTGAAGGCTCTTTACAGTTCAACCAGATCATCCAGTCAAATTGATTCAAAGTTTTCTATCTAAGGAAAACCAGTTGATTGCATCTACTCATTGACTCAAATACAATCCCTCACACCAAGCATGCTTGTAGCGACAGTGAAGAGGAAAAACTCCCTTTTAACAGGAAGAAACCTCCAGCAGAACCAGGCTCAGTGTGAGCAGCCATCTGCCGAGGCCGACTGGGGTTCAAGGAGACAGAAGCAGAGATACAAGAGAGCACATCCAGCCAGTCACGGTCAGAGAAACACGACTACACCGGAAAACAGGCCGATCTCCAGCATCTATAAACAAAGGTGTCGATGTCAGCAGCACAGCTGACATTGCTCTCCAGGATGGAGTCACAGCCAAACAGGAACATACGAGGCAAAGCTACTCTGACAAAAAGCAGAGAGAGCAGAACGTTAGAGATTGAAGTAACAGATTCTGCAGAATAGGAGAATAGAGAGAAAAAGAAGCAGAATGATGAAATGGGGGTCCCTATGTCCTCCAGCAGTCTAAACCTATAGCAGCATAACTATAGAGAGAGCTCAGTATATA
>NW_015150929.1:543992-571000 GCF_000732505.1 Cyprinodon variegatus | reverse complement strand
ATATGTGTATTTCCATTATCCACTGACAAAAAAGAAATCTATTGAACCACAAAATCCTCTATTTTACACAATTTTATCATTTAGGATCTTTTAAAAATAGGTATTATATAATAAAACTCTATAGTATAATCAAGAGAGTTGCAGAAATGATAGAGATACAAAAACATGCTTTGCAAAAGTTGCAAAGAGGTAGCTATACCAAAAACAATGCAGATGTATAAACTAGTAAATAAAGAACGCAAACTTTATTTGGACAAATTGAAAAAAACAAATATGAAGGATGAAGACACTGAGAGACACAATTGAGGAGCAAGGAAAGGCAACAGAAACATTTATCCATTTATCATTTGAAAACATAATGCATACATTATAAACATAGCAATAAAAATAAACATCATATAAACTAACCAGTCATTATTTTTTCTTCTGATTCTGATATAAATATGTGATTTCAATTCTTTACAGTCTGCTCGATGTATCTCACTTTAACAGCTTTTATGATTACAGACATTGTTCATTTCCGCCTTTCTACAAGAAAAAAAGTTGGATGAACTCTTTTTCAACTAAATACATTGCTTTAAGGCAGAGCCAAGCCATTTCCAATGTGCATTACAGCTCAGTCTTGTCATGTTCTATAGATAGAATGGGTACTGCCTGCTAAAGGCCCACTGGGGCTTTTGTCAAAGATACAAAGACTGCCTAAGAGTGGCAGTCTGTTGTGTGTTAATAGGCTGAAGCTAGAGCAGCCAGCTGGCGCAGGTCAAGTCAGGACAGGGATGTTCTTCCTGTGTCATATGCAAAAGAGAAACAAAATCTTTCAGACGCAGATATCAAATCATTCTTTATGCGTTTCATCTGGTGAGATCGTGTGTGGTGAGGACCCATTGCAGCAGGATTACAGTCTTTGATTCTTAGCAGATGAAACAAAAACAAATGTGACACCAGCAGCTCGTGACAGATGGAGGTCATGCACTCACTGAAGCAGTTTTCTGTTATGCATTTGAAAATGAACATACCCATAAATTCTAGCACTGCATACACGTATGCACACTCTAAATCCCTACATTTCTGATTTTCAGTGAAGGCGGATGAGAGTGTTCGGGATTCTCTTTGATGGATCAGCACCCCCCGCTGTGACACCAAGATGCTTCTCTCTCTATCTCACATGTTTCTCTTTACACCCACAAATGCATGATGTGATCATTATGGACATACTGATGAGATGATCTGGCTGTTAGAACACACAGAGGCCCGTTTTATATGTTGTCAGTTGTAAAATTGCAAAGAGGAAATAAGCGTTGAATTCTCTCCCTACTGCGATGCTTGTCTTTCTACATTTGCACCAGTTAATGCTCAAAATGACAGATATGTAAAGTCAGACAGTCTAGAGTGCTACTTACCACCTCTGATGGTGCCCCTAAAGTTAAAATGCTAGAGTTCTAGATTGTTAATGATCTGAAAAAACTTTGCATAATTTATACTTACCGTATTCATTTTTTGCATTGCAGCATTTTTGAGCACCAGTTTTGGTTCAAATTATTAGTTGGATTTCGGCCTTGACTTTGAATGTCCTTTGCTCTATAAATTTCGAATCAGGTGGATCTGATTGCCCTTTTATGCTCCTTACTATAAGGTTATATCCCACCTCAGTGTCAAATATTTTGCTACCCCTAACTTTTTTTTTTTTCTGGATTACACTGTACTGTATTTAGCTAAATCCTTCCCAACTCGCATTCCCCATCCTTGCAGATACAGAACAATCCACACAAGAAACACCCACCACCCTTTCTGTCTGTGTGTTAATCAAGTTAAAAATCTTGGCATAATCATGGACTTAGACCAGAATTTCAGCCGTTATATTAAATCCAGTATATCAGCGGCCTATTACCATCTAAAATACATTACTAAAATAAAAAACATAGTGTCTAAACCAGACTTGGAGAGATTAATCCATGCGTTTGTCTCCAGCAGGTTAGACTATTGTAATCTCCTGTTGACTGGCCTTTCCAAATGAGCTGTTAGACAACCAAAATCCAAAATGCTGCTGCACAAGTCCTCACCAGAACCAGGAAAAATTACCCTCTTAAGCCGGGGGTAAACTGTGCGATTTTTTTTTCAATCGTTGCATGCAGCTGCTGCTCACACTGTACGACTAAACCGCAGAGCTCACAGCTCACGATTTATGTTCGGCCCGATGCTCTCATGCAATCTACCTGCTCACACTGTACGACTAAGAAACCACGACGGACTCAGCTCTCTAGCTCACTCTATCCTGAAGCCAAACAAATAGAAAGGGGATAATAAGCTCACTATAGTGAACCGCGCTGCCCTGTCAATTTGTGCAATTTTGTGCTGATGGTCCTAAAAAGAAAAGGGGACAACGTATTTAAAAAAAAAAAAAAAAAAGACATGGCTAAGCAAACGTGGCTACTACAGTCTGTCAGTTTTACAGACAGAACTGCATTTTACTCATTGCATTCCTGACACACTGCTCTATTTACATCTGAGAGGAAGAATAAGAAGAAGAATCCTTCTTTGCGCATGTGCCTTGAACGATTTGCCCACGATAGTCGGGAGAAAATCAAACATGTTTGATATTCTCCCAATCTCCCGATTCCTGATCTGGAGATGGTCGTGAGCGGCTGATCGCTACACCACTCACGACGCACGATCAGGCTGAAAGTCGACCCGATCGAAAGATTCTCACACGACTGGAAAATCGCCCCGAAAATCGTACAGTGTACCACAACTTAAGTCCAGATCTCCAGTCTCAGCACTGTCTTCCTGTGGCTCAGAGAATATAGCTAACTTCAAAACAGCTCTACTTGTGTGCAAGTCTTCTCATGGTTTAGCACCAAAGCACATCTCTGACGTATTAGAGCCATATGATCCTTAGGGAGGGGTCTCCTGGTGGTTCCTAGTGTCGCCACTAAACATGGTGAGGGTGCCTTTCAGTTATATACAGCCAAGGTTTAGAACAGCCTCAATGAGGACGTAAAAAAAGCCTCAACCCTGACTATGTCTAAGTCCAGTAAGAAAACAGTCCTATATAGTGTTGCCATGGCGATTCATTATATTTTAACTAACTTTAATATATAATTCGTATTTTTATATGTTTGTACTGATTGAATTTGTTTTATTGTGTTTGTGTTGTTGGTGTTGCTGTGATGCACATTACAGTAAGTTGCCTTGTGCATGAAATGCGCTGTATAAATAACGTTGCCTTGCCTATTCAGAGTTCTATGCAGTATTAGTTTCACTTTCCAATTTAATACCTGATTTTAAAATCTTACGAGATCAAAATCTGAAAGATTTAGTATTCATTTGTATTCATTATCCTCTAAACCAGTACAATAAACAGCCCTCTAAAGTCACCTTGCAGTTTTAGTTTTCTCTTTGCAGCCTAGTTTTGATCTTTTTTTTCCCTCTAACGTTGACGTTGAACCACAGTTCTCACCAGTCCTCTCGACCTTGCCACTTCTCCATTACTGAGTGACCCCTTTCAGAGTTGGCCTTAATTAAAAGTGGGCTGCATCTGTTTCAGCCCTTTGCCTGCCAACACAGGACAATCCAATTCATCGCTCCTTATTTTTAGCCATTACCTGAACAGCACTGAGCTAATGAACATGGCTGAACAGCAGGGAGGCTTTTCACTTATCTGCTTCTTTTAATTTAGGACTTTTTATTCGCTGCATTGGAATAAGTTCTGAGGAACCTCGTCTGTGTTGGCTGTGTACCTTGACAAAGGGGCAGAATTTAAATAACTGAAAGCGCCTTGGCTTAGACCTAATTCCTCCCCTCAATCTAATCAACCCCACTGTTCCCTTCTTTGCCTCTTAACATTTTCTATGTGATTGAGTGAAGCAAGGCCAGATAGAGGTATTTAAATATAAGTGCTGGTAGGTTAATCTTCTCAAATCCATCCTCCGTTGCTTTCATTACTCCAGCAAAGTGTGTGTGTGTGTGTTTTTTTTTTCTAGATCATTCCCTTTGTATTACAAGTCAGAGGGTGATTTTTCACAATATGAAAGACAGCAAATTGTTCCACTTTCCGCTGGAATGAAACACCTTAGGCTATACAGAAATTATGTGGACTTACCTTTTTTTTCTGTACCAACAATCTCTGGTTGGTTTGAGTCAATAAAAAAAACATCATGTGTTTATTTGTATTTGGCTACAGAAAGCCTTCCTAAATACTTCTCCTGAACGTGACATTTATTTTATCACGTACCTATAAGCGTTTATATATTGCTAGAATCCTGAGAAGATATAGTTAGATTATGTCTCCTGCAACTGATAAGACCTGCTTTTTCTTCCCTTTTATTCCCCGAGCTTTTGGCCCTGGAGCAAAGGGAGGCAGCGAAATGCAGCTTTCATGAGTGATTTAAGCATCAAAAGCTCCTGTGACATTCAGTAGAGATGATAATCTGTGGGGAGGCATCCCTCATAGGAGAATGGAGAAGATGATGCTTTGGACAATATTTCAGCTGCATATCACAGCCGTTTGTGTTGCTGTTATTACATGATTGTTTCAGTGATGTTGCTGGAAGGCAATAGAGCAGAACTGGAAACTTTTGGTTCACTATAGAGTGGAATTTAGTTACATTTGTGATTAGTTTGGAAATGGTATACTTTCAGCTTTCAACCTCCTACAGGGATGGTGTCATAGTGTTCTGCACACATGATTTTTGTACCTCATTCACAGTAATGGCTTCATCTTTCTCACTTCTGTCATCGCTGTGCTATCCCTGGTTTCACAAAAGGCATATATTACTATTCAAAGACATCTTTCTCTCACAGAGCCTTTTCCACATTCTAGGAGTAGATTCGCAGTAAAATGAAAAGAATCCACCAAGTTTTTTCTTCCCTTCGTGCCTGAGCTTTGAAGTTCTGCATTTGTTATCATCTCTTTTTCCTTCATTGTTCTGCATGTCCGACAGGCATTCATGCACTTGGAAGGCTTCGACATCTGTTGGACATTCCTGTTCAGATTCCCATGTATGGAGATGCAGCGTGCATCAGGAACTGATTAGAGGTGGAGAGGTGAACGTTTCAGGTTTTACACGCTGGTGTGAACTTTATTAGAGCAGTTTCTATAGCGATTCTAGGTCTTCCCTTTGATCTTAGTTTATTTAAAGGATTCAGGGAGTAGCCATGGTTCGGTTCTAAGTGCAACTCCTCATTTTATAAAAGAATGCATCTGTTTTAGCATATTCTGCACAAGAACAACAAAGGAGGATGCAAGGGTTTAATATGGAAAGTGTATCATTACATTAAAGTGAACCCTCACTATTATCTTGTATGAAGCATCGCTATGGAGAAAGTAATGAATATAATTATAGATCTCTTGTGTGCTGCAGCTTTACTATTTATATTTAGCAAGAGAAAGCTGGTGTGTTCTTATGGGTAAACACGATGGCATACCTGACAAACTGCTCTGCTGCTCAGCCTCCAAACACAGTGCATTACTATACATGTGTCCTTAAATAAAGATTCTAGCTTAAATATAAAGTTTCAACGAATTTTTAAAAACATTTTCAAAGCTGGTTGTTGGAGATTGAGAAATAAACAGCATTTTGTGTAAAGTAATATATCCCTTCTGATATAATGATTTAATAATGTTTTACAATTAGATTTTATTCTCTGTCGTTGAGTAATTGGGTTTAATCATATGAAACAGATTCCAAATAAAATTAACAATGTTTAAAGTTCCGCTTACTATTATTCATAAGTCTGGCAAATCTAGACTGAAGTTATTTTCTCTTTGAAGAACGTGTAGGCAATGAGGCGAGCATTTGTTAAAACGTAGCGTAGAAAGAAGAAAGGGAGGAAAAAAAGGCAGTTCTTCATGCTGAAGCTGTGCTATGATAGCTTCGTGAGACCATCCTGATCTCGCGAGCTTTCAAGGTTTCACTCGCAGATCAGCGTTGGCTTTGAGGCGGGTTGAGGTGTGACGCAACGAGAAGCTCGACAGTTCAGTCTAAAGAACATGGCGGCTTCAGCCGATGAAACTAGTGTTAGCGTGGCTATCGAGCAAGTTTTATCGGAATTACAGAGTATTTCTTCACTGAAAGAAGAGCAAAACACTGCTCTGGAGGCTTTTCTCAGAGGAAAAGATGTTTTTGCTCTTCTCCCGACTGGTTTTGGCAAGAGTAGCCTGGCTTGTGGTTGTGTTTTCGTCGTCGCTCTGTTAGTACGTCATATGCTTCGTTGATCTGATTGGTTTATTCGGCCCGTCTATCACCAACATAGGCCAATCAGCTAACCAGTATTTTCTCCCCTTCCCAAAATTACTTTAAAGGAAGGTTTCCAGGTGGATATGCGGAGCAAATCCATCTGGTGGAGTCAGGTTAGTGCTATGATAACAAGGGGGAGTAAACTCCCTTATTGGGACTATCCCAGCACTAAACTGGTGTAGTGGGTCAAAGATGAGACTCTCTGTCCACACACTCCTAAGAATTCTTCTTTATGGTATTCAGTGGCTTTTTCTTCTGGTTATTGATCTTGGCATCAATTTTAGGAATCTGAAGAAAAGAAAAGACCTATTTCGGAATAATAGTATGGTAGAACCAGTTTTAATCGATTCTCAATTCCTGATTGCCAAACCTTGCTTTAGGTGTTTTTCATTAAATTAAACTCCTAATAAATTAACATGGAATAAATCAGCATGAAAAGTCCTAATAAACCATAACAGCATGTTCTCTTTGTTTTAGTGGGCTTGAGAGGTGGCTGAAGATAGTTACGGTATCTTTGGTCATTTTTACTATTCCATCTTTTAGGTAACTGCTTGTATCTGTTTTCAGGTTCTTAAAACTTCCAAGGTTGCAGATTTATTGTTTGTAGTAAAGTCTATTTAAAACAGGTCATTTTCATGTATGAAAAACGGAAATGCTCTCCAGATTTTTGAGTCAATTGGGTCCAGATCTTTTCCATACCTGCTGTTCCCACATTTTCTTCATTTGGAGGATTTACTTCTGCACATGTGCATTTACATCTGGTTTTGCAATATTCAGGGAGTTTCAGGTAAACTTGTTTCTACAGAGTACGAAGACTCTGTAAGACAGAGATACTCTGTGAAAAACTAAGCTTAAAAAAAACGTATAAAGAGCAGATTATGGTTCTCGATATGGTGACGTTATTTTCTATTGTATTTGAACAAGTGGTGTTAATAGTCGTAAGTTAGTAGAAAACCACATCTATGTCAGCAATTGCTACCAATCTCTGTCATCATCATTTTCTTTCTCAGCCAATGCTGTAAAACCCTCTTTTGTTGGTTAATGCCAGGATTTTACATCAATTGCTCAGAAATCAACAGGTTTTTTACAACTACTATATTTTAAACCAGTTTTTGACCAAAATGCACAATAAAAAACTGCTTATTACTTTTGTTTTTCTTCTCTCCATATTCTACAGTGGTTGGCCATACCAATGGATGTTAAACAACTGATATTTAGGTTCAAACACGTGTTAAAGTCAAGACCTGTGGGCCCTAATCAGCAGTTTATAAGGCTCTCAGGAACCAAGAAAGTTGTATCATATCATGAAGTAGAGCCATGTTGTATCATATCATGAAGTAGAGCCATGTTCGTTAAACTGCACAAAGTGGCTATAAATGGGACAAACATGGAATTAAAGTTATATTACCACAGCATTGTACTTATGGTAAACAAATTGATTATTTAAGTTGCATTTATCCAACTGCAACCAGCCCTTTAAAACACTAGTTCATGCTTAAGTGGCACCCCTGGGTTAAAAGTTGTATTTAATTTTTTTAACCCTGCATTTAAACGATTAGACATATCAAAAAAATATTGCAACCTCATAACACCTAATTTCCCCATTTTCAGCAAACACGTCTTACCTCTAGATTAATCGTAATTGCAGCTGTGTTTATAAAACTACAGGCAGGAATAATCATATTTTATTGCCCTGTGCTTGTGGACTATTTGTCTATAATTTGTGGAGGAGTTCATCTTAAGCATTAGCTCTTTAACTGATCAGGTGCCTTCTAGTGTCTTCTCTAATCTACCATTGAACCTCTGTTCCAACATCAACCCAGATTAAGTTGGCAAGAACAAAAACAAGATATACTTTTCTATCAACAAAATAATGCAATAAGTTATCTAAACACAGTATCTTACAGCAAATTTATAACCTAATAATTGCAACCCATGTACTTCCTGCAACTGTATTGACCTGTCAAAGGGATTAAAATATGAAAGAAAAAAGACAAGACGATATACAGTGCTGGAAGCAGCTGGAGACCGATCTTTGAGTAGTCTTCTTTGTGTGGCATCTCCCCCAGCTCTTCAGAGAACACACCCTCCTCCCCCTTATTGTCCCCTAATTCCCCCCTTAGTGCCCAAAGAGGGGGCAGAGCTGGCCTCGAGTAATTTGGATAATAATTAATTCTGCGTTTAGTGCCAGCTGGGTGCCTGAAAAGGTCAGGGAACAGCATGAGGACCAGCTGATCTCAGCGTTGCTGGCTTCCATACGGCAGCGGACAATGAGAAAAGGCCTTGGCCCTGGTACTTACAGCATGGCACAGGACCATTCTTACACAGAAGCAGCACCACCCATGGTGGGTTTCTGAATTGCTCCACAGACTGTTGGCCAGATAATTGTTAATAATGGGAAAAAGTAAGATTGGTGTATTGGAGAGAGATTAAAAGAGATAATGTGGATGGAGAGAGAGTAACAGATGAGTGCTGTTTTTTTTTTTATCCTTTTCATAATTTATAGGAATTCTTACCCAATTTGTTCGAGTATGAAACCTGGAGTCCATGACATGCAAGTTTAATACGTTTAATGCTTGTCATAAGACCTATTTTTCTCCCCTTTTCCTGGTTGATATTGAAGTAACAGCTGCCATGTGAAATTTATCCCACCAGAAATTTCTCTTGTATTTTCTGCCTTGATTTTTCAAGCCCTCTCTGACACCAAACAAATAGATGTCATGTTCTACAATCTACTCATTATGCAAAGTAAAAAAAACGGGGTTGCATAACTCCAATAATTATTAACTACCAGCAGGATGCTTAACAATATACTGTGACATAATCTGTCATATTTCTTTCAAACCAAAGAGCTGAAACAGGTAGCTAAACTAAAATAATCGAATATTTGATGAATAAAACATCAAAGCATTTTAATTGGATTATTATTCCTGAAAATTCTCGACAAGAAAAAGGTGCACTAATATAAAATGGTTAAATCCCATTGGTATAGAATGGTTTGTTTACGGCGGAAAAAGCTGGAATAAGAAGGCACGAAAGTGCAGCAAGTATGTATGTATACATATGAAGTATGTATTAAATATCTTATGTAGTGTTCACGCCAAGCAGCTCTTCAGCATCAAAAAGGTATCCAATGCTTCAACTCATATACTTGTGCATTTTAAGGTCAGACGCTCTGGTTGCTGAGGTGCTCTGTTCTTTCATCAAAATCTGTTTTTTGGTCAGGTGCTTTAGAGCTCCCCAGGCTGTCGGGATTTCCTTCTGCAGTTTTTAGAGGCTGAAAGTGTTAATAAAGGTTATTTGTTTTCAATTAGTGGTGACAACTTCAAGTACCAGCTTAAAAAATTGAAATATTTTTACCAGATCAAACAGGTTGCCAGTCTGTCGTAGGGCAACACAGAGAAAAACAAGGACATACAACCATGCAAACACACACTCGCACCTAAAGAAAATTTAGAGAAGCCAATTAACCTACCAGTCAGACTGTGGGAGGAGTCTCGAGTACCCAGAGAGAACCCACGCATGCACAGAGAGAACATGATAACTCCAAAGTAGAAAGACCCCGGGCCGGGTATCAAACCCAGAACCTTCTTGCTGCAAGGCAGCTGTGCTACCCAGTGCCTTTGGATTAGGAGTTTCACTTTCTGGAATAACTGACAATAATATTGAACTTTTTTACAATATGTATGTGTTTAGATAAATCTGAATACCAACAAACAAGGATATTATTTAAAAAACATCCTCAGTAATTCTTAAATAATATCTTCAGTAATTTTGGGTTGCAAAGCACAAAAATAAATGTAGCTACCCGCCCTAAGCTCCATAAATCAATTTTTTTTTATTGTGCTTTATTTTTATTTAAGGAGTTTTCATTGGGCAGGTGACATTTATGGTTCAAAATCGATTCATAATATGTTTTCTATAAATGCATACAAATATTTAAAAGAAATTGTTTAATATAAAAAGACCGGTGCCATCTCCAGGGCTTATTGACAGAGAGAAAGATCACACCCTGTTCAGACTGCTTGTGTGTCAGAAGGACTAAATCGAGGCACAACAATCAAACCTCCATGCACAAACACTTATAACTAATACCGATTAAGGGTAACTAATTAATACTAGGAGTGGAACGGTTCACAAAATCCACGGTTCTGTTCGGTTCAAGGTTTCGTGGTCATGGTTTTCGGTTCGGTTCGGTATATGTTGATTGTTAGGAAAATCTATTATGTCTTGTATAGTAAAACACGTGTTGCACAATGCTTGCACACTGTTGCACTCTTATCCACAACTTTCTTTCTGCCGTCATCGTAGGTCACTCTAAATACAAAGTGGTCCCATACAGCAGACCTATAAAGTGCTGCTGGCGCGTCTTCCAACTCCTGTTCTTTCCCACTCGCCATACCCACACAATTCTCCACAACAACTGATTTTTTTCTGCTACACCCGGCTACGCTGCTTCGCTTCTTCTTCTTGTTTACTACTGGTGGTTGGCTTTGGTCGCAGTACCGCCACCTTCTGCTCTGGAAAGTACACGCTTCGCCTATGAGAAAAAGGAGCCACGCATGAACCGAACGCAACACACGCGAATCGAACCGAGACAGTCGAACCGAACGGTTCGGACGGTTTTCATAAACCTTTCCATCCCTAGTTATTACCAGCATGGTGAGGACATGCAAACTTATGCTATAGAAAGTGAGAGAAAACCCCCGGCACTTTCTATTGCATCCCATTGTAAATAACTTAACAGCAGGGTCAATGATGCAAAACGCTGTAGCAGGTTTTAAAGCATAATCTTGCAAAACCTTGGAATGCATTGATACTAGAATCACTAGCGTCCTGTAGCCACACAAAGATGGTGCCTGCCTGAGGATGACCATCATCATTATTTAAAAGACAACTTGCTATTCCACTTGAGGGCTGCAGTCATGCTACACCTTTGTGTCCAAATTACAACCCCTCAAGTGTTCTTCTTGTTTCATACGCTTTCTTTAAAGAATGAGTCTTAATTTTATTAAAAGGGAACTTGGCAGTGTTCTAAAAGATTCATTGCTTATTCATAAAGCCACTTTGTTTTGGAGCAACCTGTTAATCAGAGTGTCACTACAAAGGACACAGGCCAACAAAACCTTCTCCAGGCAACATTAGATTTTTATTTTTTTAATGAACTAACTGTTCCAGGTCAGTCCTCACAATAAGGTGAGAGAAGAGAGCCTTGGGAGGACTTGGACCAGCTCAGCTGAGTAAAAGAAAAGTGTGTGCCTGATACAGTTACACTGCTCCAAGGGCTATTTCAGTAACTGTCCCATTGATCTGCAGCAAAATGGATGAGAAAGCTGTGTAATAGCATGGCCCTGGCTTTCAACATTGGCTGTCTATCTCAGATGCTATAAGATGTGATCAATGGGCTGAAATAAGACCAGAATCAGGTAGTTCATCTTTAGTGAGCAAACATTTACGGGTGATCTTTGTGCGTTTGTTTGGGTGTGGAATCCACTTTTGAATGTTTGTTTAAATATGTTTGAAGCAATAATAAAAATCTGTAAGTAGCTATTTAAACATTAATTTTACTCACATTATTTTACCATTTTATCCACACAGCTCTGTGATGAATTAATTGGAAGATTAGTCACATGTAGTGTTCTGTGACAAGTATAATTAACATCTACTGGTAAGAATGGCTAAACGATAAAACATACCAGAACGAATTGAAATGAAAAGATTATGCAGTGAAACTTTCTTTCCTAGACCAATTTTGGGTTATTTTTAGATGGCTGCAATTGTAAAAAAAAAAATTCGAAATTTTCTGGAAAGAAATAATTTCCACATATCTGATTTATCTATTTTAATCCACTCTGATTTTGTACTTGAATAAACAACGGAAATGATATCCTGCTACCTTCACTAGGAATGCAGAGTGAATATTTTTAATGTGCACCATCAGTATTTCAGTACATTGTGATCCACATCAGTTTTACAATAAAGCTACAGTGAGGCATGAGCTATCAGAAAATGAATGCAAATCTGGTATGTAGATTTCTGACATTGTTTTATTGTCCTTGCATGTAATTTTATTTTACTGCCAGAGGAAATGATAAAGAGACATTTTTTTTTATATTTCCATTCTTTCTATCGAGATTGATAAACATGAGAGGAAAGTTATGCAGTTAACCTTAAGAGATTTTCTTTTGTTTTTAATCAGGAAAGCACAGTAAGTTGGTAATTCACTTAAGCTCTAAATTCTTCCTGTTCTGTGTTGATTTACATCCCAAACATTTAGAGAGTAACTTTAGAAGTTACACTGTCCTGAGTAGATGTTCCTATTTCTTTCTTCAATTACCTTTTCAAACTAGAAGCATTCCTCTGGCGAAGCTACCTGCTACATGCTATTTTTCTGTTAGATAATTATCCATCAAACCAACAACAAACATGAAATACATGCAGCTTTGCAGTGCATTTAGAAAATTGCACAAATGGAACACGTTATATAAAGGACAACAACTTCTCTGGCTTTAGCTAGGAAATGTTAGGTTACAGTTGCGTGTGTGTGTGTGTGTGTGTGTGTGAAGATTTCCAGACTATAAGCTGATGAAAGTAGCGGGCAGCTTGATGTGTTCAACCAACATACAGGGTCAAAAAATTTAAGAAAAACAAAGGAAGAGAGAAAGAGATAAAGAAGGAAAAGTGAAAATTGATTTAATTTAGCTGACCAGCATATACTTTTCTAATGCCCTGACACAAAACTTCTACCACAGTGACTTTGTTTTTTTTTTTTTTGTGTGTTTGTCTTGTGTTTCAGTGATAAAGGGAATTATACAACCTGAGCATAACCACGGTCTAATGCTACAGTACAGTTGTAGGGCGACATTGGCGTTGTAGGGTGACAGTGGCGTTGGATGTGGGAGTTTGCCCTGAATTCGAAGGGTTGACGGTTCAAACTCCGACTTTCAGTGTCGTTGTGTCCTTTGGCAAGACACTTCACCTGCATTGTCTACTGATGGTGGTCAGAGGGCCCGGTGGCGCCAGTGTACGGCAGCCCCACTTCTGTCAGTGAGCCCCAGAGCAGCTGTGGCTACAATATAATTGCCACTATCAGTGTGTGTGTAAAATGGGTGAATGAATGTAGTGTAAAGCGCTTTGGTCAAGTCTCCTGTCTTGAATAAAGGCGCTATATAAGTACATGCCATTTACCATTTTACAGGATTACTCTGCAACATACTTAATAGTGTACCATGTATAATCCAATCTTCAGCTACAACAGGTTGCTGTTTTGGGTATATATCTTGTAGACTGGAAATGAAATGCCCCCCTCTACTATGGAACAGTTACAAGTGCTGCTCCAGGGCCAAAAATCCATATATGACATATACCATCTCATGCAATGTAATGCAAGCGCTCTGTCTACACTAATGAAGGTTTCACTGTCCAGCTAACAGCAGCTTGACTTACTCTTTGAGTAATCAGCTCAAACTACTTATACCAGTTATAGGCACTTTTTGATGGTGTATAGCACGATAGTGATAAAATAAGACAAATAGAATAAAATAAACGAAAGTGTGTTTTAATGGCAGATATACAATACCCCATCCTGACACAGTCGAGGTGTGTAAACTTTATACCCTTATCCTAATGTACATGGACTATATCACAATCAAGTTTGTTGCCAAGTTCTTACGAGGAATTTGACTTGGTGTCGGTGCAGAAAAATTTGATATATATAGAGAATCTGATACAATATACTATATACAATACATAGTATATAGCTATATACTAAATACAAAGTAGATGGTCTGGAGATGCTAGTTTCATGGGGGTCTCTAGGCCTTGTTGATAAAGCTAGTAGCTTATGGGAAGAAACTGTTCTTGTGGTGTGAGGTTTTGGTCCTGGTAGACCGCAGCCTCCTGCCAGAGGAAAGTGTCTGAAATAGTTTGTGGCTGGGGTGCTAGGGATCAGCCACAATTTTCCCTGCGCATCTCAGAGTTCTGGAGGCATACAGGTCCTGGAGAGATGGGAGATTTTAGCCAATCACCTTCTCTGAAGATCGGATGAAACGCCGCAGTCTGCCCTTGTCCTTGGCGGTGGCACCAGAGTAACAGATGTGGACAAGGGCAGACTGCTGCATGTCATCCAGTATATAAAGCAGATAAACAGACTGATGAGAAGCAAGAAGCACTTGATCCTTCATAACAAAAAGAAGGAAAAAGAAAATTCACTTTTAGTAGAACAATTTGTGTAGATGATAAGATGGTACCAGTGTGACAGCATGATGCTCTTTCTGCTTCCATTTATAAAGTAAAGCTATTGTTTTCATAATCATTTTTTGGAGTTCATTTCCTACTAGCATATCCACACCCTACTTTGGAGTTTCTGTGAACATCAGCCAATTGGCAGTACCTCTTTACTACCAGCTGCGCTTGCAAATTAAAGTTCCTGCCTCCTTTTACACTTTGGTCTATTTTTTTCCTCACTTTCTCCTCTATCATTAATTTTTACAAGATTTCGGAGCTTGGTCAAATTTTACCATATTTAATGGTCTTTAAGACTCATTAAAGTTGTTTTCAGGAATACTTTAGTGTTTATCAGACTATGCCAAAAGTGCTAAATTCCTTTGCATTCATCAATTTCTTCATGTTTCATAACCGCTCTACAAAGTTCAAGGACATTTTGAAGACTACCTGAGCTGTCAGTAGGTGCAGTGAGGGGTTAGCTGTGTTTCCTGTTGACCCGATGTTGCCTTAGGTTCACAGTCATCTCCCCTGAAAATTTAAAAGCTTCCTTTCTTCTCCTTCCTTCTCCTCCTTTAGCGTGAATGCTAAAAGATAATAGCTTCTTCTTATGACAGTGCTGATTTATCAGTGCTTGGCCAGCCTTCTATTGCTTAGGAGTGACTTTAAAAATCTGAAATAGAAACTGTTACCTTTTACTGACTTATCACACGTCTTTGAAGTTCTGACAGCGAGGGGATAAGTGAGATGGAGAATTTGTTTTTTTTTTTTTTTTCTTTCCTGGGGAAAGGAGTTCTTGCTCTCTGTATTTTCTTTTTTTTTTCTGTCAAAGCCACATAGCTCCAAATCAATTTTCCAGGTGTCTACAGTTATACCTAAGCTTGTCAAAAGCACAGACAGGGAAAGCTGTCAGGTTTCTTACGGACACATTGTCACAATCATTCCTCAAGTTGTTTTATAGATGTGCTTCTTCACACACTGGCTCCTAAAATGAGCCACATAATGAAATCCATTGCCACACCCAGGGACTATCAGACAGCCAAAATACTTATTTACTTTCACCTCTCCTAATAGTTTTTGATGCAAACTCTATATTTTTGGATCATACAGCTGTTGATAAAATAATTTAAAAGACTGAAATACATTTGGCCTTTATTATTTATTATTACTAATAGGGAAGAAGTCAAATAAAATAATTTCCTTTATACCATTCTATTTCCTGCAGTGCTTATGATATGGAGTATTAATTATGTTGGCAGTTATATCCAACTTTTTACATTAAGAAGCGCTGATTACAACAAATAAAGATATGAAATAGAGGAAGACATATTTGTATTTACAGCAGAGATGACTTTTATTTCATATTAAGACTGCATAGATTATTATTGCATAATTTGGATGAGAGAGGCACCTTTCAGATGTTTATGACTGTTTTTTGCTAGTCTGGTTTTCTTGTCTTTTTGTTTTAGTTTATAGCATCAAAGTAGAAGTGGATGTGCCACACAATGGGAGGGGTTTCTACATCCTCATTTTTAATGTTTTCTAAATATCAGTTTTCTATGCATATATGCAAACTGTTTTTTTGGGAAGATCCCAACTCTGAAAAGGGATTTTCTTTTCAAAAATACAGTATATTTTAAGTGTAGACATGAGGTTAAAATAGGTGATGTGATATAATTTTTGCAAAGTACCATTTTTTAATTATTGCAAAGTCTAGATGCCTTGTTCTTTATTTTCCTCATGCTTTGAATGGATTGCAGAGATATTTCAATAGGAACTGTATAGTATATCAAATCAGAGAATTCATTGCAATTTCAGTGTCTGTATTAAATCAAACACAAATACTTTTTAATTGCAATATTTGCTTCGATATATGCTGATTCTGCACGCCACTGCTCTCAATGTGTAGCCTGGCGTAGTCCTACTCAATTCTAGTCAGAATATGAGTCTGATACTGCTCCATAGAGGTGTGATTATGGGGCGTGTTTTGAATGAACCAGGGGAAAAAATGCCTCTGCACTGAATTGGATAGANAATGGGTGAATGAATGTAGTGTAAAGCGCTTTGGTCAAGTCTCCTGTCTTGAATAAAGGCGCTATATAAGTACATGCCATTTACCATTTTACAGGATTACTCTGCAACATACTTAATAGTGTACCATGTATAATCCAATCTTCAGCTACAACAGGTTGCTGTTTTGGGTATATATCTTGTAGACTGGAAATGAAATGCCCCCCTCTACTATGGAACAGTTACAAGTGCTGCTCCAGGGCCAAAAATCCATATATGACATATACCATCTCATGCAATGTAATGCAAGCGCTCTGTCTACACTAATGAAGGTTTCACTGTCCAGCTAACAGCAGCTTGACTTACTCTTTGAGTAATCAGCTCAAACTACTTATACCAGTTATAGGCACTTTTTGATGGTGTATAGCACGATAGTGATAAAATAAGACAAATAGAATAAAATAAACGAAAGTGTGTTTTAATGGCAGATATACAATACCCCATCCTGACACAGTCGAGGTGTGTAAACTTTATACCCTTATCCTAATGTACATGGACTATATCAGAATCAAGTTTGTTGCCAAGTTCTTACGAGGAATTTGACTTGGTGTCGGTGCAGAAAAATTTGATATATATAGAGAATCTGATACAATATACTATATACAATACATAGTATATAGCTATATACTAAATACAAAGTAGATGGTCTGGAGATGCTAGTTTCATGGGGGTCTCTAGGCCTTGTTGATAAAGCTAGTAGCTGATGGGAAGAAACTGTTCTTGTGGTGTGAGGTTTTGGTCCTGGTAGACCGCAGCCTCCTGCCAGAGGAAAGTGTCTGAAATAGTTTGTGGCTGGGGTGCTAGGGATCAGCCACAATTTTCCCTGCGCATCTCAGAGTTCTGGAGGCATACAGGTCCTGGAGAGATGGGAGATTTTAGCCAATCACCTTCTCTGAAGATCGGATGAAACGCCGCAGTCTGCCCTTGTCCTTGGCGGTGGCACCAGAGTAACAGATGTGGACAAGGGCAGACTGCTGCATGTCATCCAGTATATACAGCAGATAAACAGACTGATGAGAAGCAAGAAGCACTTGATCCTTCATAACAAAAAGAAGGAAAAAGAAAATTTACTTTTAGTAGAACAATTTGTGTAGATGATAAGATGGTACCAGTGTGACAGCATGATGCTCTTTCTGCTTCCATTTATGAAGTAAAGCTATTGTTTTCATAATCATTTTTTGGAGTTCATTTCCTACTAGCATATCCACACCCTACTTTGGAGTTTCTGTGAACATCAGCCAATTGGCAGTACCTCTTTACTACCAGCTGCGCTTGCAAATTAAAGTTCCTGCCTCCTTTTACACTTTGGTCTATTTTTTTCCTCACTTTCTCCTCTATCATTAATTTTTACAAGATTTCGGAGCTTGGTCAAATTTTACCATATTTAATGGTCTTTAAGACTCATTAAAGTTGTTTTCAGGAATACTTTAGTGTTTATCAGACTATGCCAAAAGTGCTAAATTCCTTTGCATTCATCAATTTCTTCATGTTTCATAACCGCTCTACAAAGTTCAAGGACATTTTGAAGACTACCTGAGCTGTCAGTAGGTGCAGTGAGGGGTTAGCTGTGTTTCCTGTTGACCCGATGTTGCCTTAGGTTCACAGTCATCTCCCCTGAAAATTTAAAAGCTTCCTTTCTTCTCCTTCCTTCTCCTCCTTTAGCGTGAATGCTAAAAGATAATAGCTTCTTCTTATGACAGTGCTGATTTATCAGTGCTTGGCCAGCCTTCTATTGCTTAGGAGTGACTTTAAAAATCTGAAATAGAAACTGTTACCTTTTACTGACTTATCACACGTCTTTGAAGTTCTGACAGCGAGGGGATAAGTGAGATGGAGAATTTGTTTTTTTTTTTTTTTTCTTTCCTGGGGAAAGGAGTTCTTGCTCTCTGTATTTTCTTTTTTTTTTCTGTCAAAGCCACATAGCTCCAAATCAATTTTCCAGGTGTCTACAGTTATACCTAAGCTTGTCAAAAGCACAGACAGGGAAAGCTGTCAGGTTTCTTACGGACACATTGTCACAATCATTCCTCAAGTTGTTTTATAGATGTGCTTCTTCACACACTGGCTCCTAAAATGAGCCACATAATGAAATCCATTGCCACACCCAGGGACTATCAGACAGCCAAAATACTTATTTACTTTCACCTCTCCTAATAGTTTTTGATGCAAACTCTATATTTTTGGATCATACAGCTGTTGATAAAATAATTTAAAAGACTGAAATACATTTGGCCTTTATTATTTATTATTACTAATAGGGAAGAAGTCAAATAAAATAATTTCCTTTATACCATTCTATTTCCTGCAGTGCTTATGATATGGAGTATTAATTATGTTGGCAGTTATATCCAACTTTTTACATTAAGAAGCGCTGATTACAACAAATAAAGATATGAAATAGAGGAAGACATATTTGTATTTACAGCAGAGATGACTTTTATTTCATATTAAGACTGCATAGATTATTATTGCATAATTTGGATGAGAGAGGCACCTTTCAGATGTTTATGACTGTTTTTTGCTAGTCTGGTTTTCTTGTCTTTTTGTTTTAGTTTATAGCATCAAAGTAGAAGTGGATGTGCCACACAATGGGAGGGGTTTCTACATCCTCATTTTTAATGTTTTCTAAATATCAGTTTTCTATGCATATATGCAAACTGTTTTTTTGGGAAGATCCCAACTCTGAAAAGGGATTTTCTTTTCAAAAATACAGTATATTTTAAGTGTAGACATGAGGTTAAAATAGGTGATGTGATATAATTTTTGCAAAGTACCATTTTTTAATTATTGCAAAGTCTAGATGCCTTGTTCTTTATTTTCCTCATGCTTTGAATGGATTGCAGAGATATTTCAATAGGAACTGTATAGTATATCAAATCAGAGAATTCATTGAAATGTCAGTGTCTGTATTAAACACAAAAGACTTTAATTGCAATATTTGCTTGGATATATGCCGATTCTGCACGCCACTGCTCTCAATTTGGTCACTGGATGTAGATTTTTACCTACACTGACAGCATCACAATGACATATTTTCCTGGTACTGAGCAGAATATAGAAAGATTTAATACGTATGTCCTGGAAAAACTTTATTTTGCTGTAATTTCTTCTGTACTTTGTCTCAATGTATAGATGCCTCACCATTAATAATAAAAATGAAAATAAAATGCCACCTGGATAGGAGGTGATTGTGTGTCCCTAGATGGTGTGCACGTAGAAAGACTGTCGTTGTCAATGCATTTGACAGTGCTTACCTATGCTTCATTCACCAAAAGCAAAATTTAGCATTTTTTGTCAGACAGTCAGAACCTGGTCACCAGTCGACCTCTTGGGTCATCTCTAATTTCTTTGGCTTGACTACTTGCTTGTCAAGCTATGTGTTCTGTTATACCTGGGGGATATGTGTTAACTCAGCAGGCTGAGCATTTCTAAAGGACTATATTGTTCTCAACTCTATTGAAAATTCCCCAAACACTGGCCTGTAATTAAAGGGCTCACTCCCACTTAATACTTTTGTTCCCATGCCCTTTCGCCCTATATACCAGGGCGGTGGTGGTGGGGGGATAAAGGATAATAAGTGTATGTGGGTGTGTTTAGTCTATTTCTGTGTTTTTTGCAGGATGATGTAGTGACAGCATCTTAATTTAGCTTTGACTCACCGGTGCGTTCATTCACACATCAGCTACTGCAGTTACCATCTGTGGGCGAACACATGACCGCTTGGTCTCTTTTATCAGCACAAAGGGCTAATCCCCTGTGGCTTGTCTGGGGCTTGGAGATCACCAGGGCTGTCCTCCTTGACATCCGTTCCTTTAACCACCTGAAGGTGCCAGTGTTTTGTCACCATTGTTTCATTGCTGTCTTAAAGTAAAAATCAGTGGTAGGAATTCCTTGAGCCAGAGTGAGCCAAATAAACCAGTTCATTTTTAATTCTCTCTGACATTACAAAGCACACTAAGAGTTTGCCTGAGTGCTGGGCTGTGTCATTTGTGTAATGCCTCCCCCTAAGGGGTTCTGTCATTAAACATTTAGGCTGACCAAAGTCAGCTGTGTCTTATTAGATAAAATAAAAGACCCCACAACAGGACATTTTATTAGAACTCTCCTTCCTTTCTTCTCTCTGTACTATCATCTTGGACTAAGCTCTTATGAAGATGCTTTTTTTTTTTTTGCTTGATTAGATTGTAAAAAGAATACCTCACAAGAGGAACAAATGAGATATATTTTTCCTTTATTTAGCACACTGTCTTTGGTTGCATACAAGCAGTCCCCCCCAACCCCCCACCGTTCTCGCCTTACTGCTCTGTTTACTCTGACTCAGAAGCAGTTAGGCGTCATCTGAGGATTAGAGGAGATTACACCATGATCCAGTTTATGATAGCAGCTCATTTTTGGGGAAGTCCTGAAGTAGCCTGCTACTGAAGACGAAAACAGACAAAACACCTTACTGTTTTGGATAAACTACTAACCAGTGGATGGAAATTCCCCTTATCTATTGTCGGATGCCAGGTATCTGATCTCTGTGATTACTCAATGAGTATCAAACAAACTTTTTTTAATCTACTTCAGCATTTGTTGGAGGCATTAATAGGATGTGACCGCTACATCTACTGAACTCGACTTCGGATGTATTCTCCCCTTTCAGTGGGAGGATGGATTCTAAGTGTTGGTGCATTAGGTGGTGTGTACACCTGGAATGCTGCCATCATGTCTAACTTATAAGCTAAAAGCTTGTCAAAGTTGACCTAACTGCCTTTTTTACATGGAGCATGAAGACTTACGGTCTACTTAATCTCTAAAGAAGAGAAAAAAACTGGTAGATCCTCTTTGTCCTGGTTGCAAAGATTTTTACAGGACTGTAAAAAGATTTGCTTCTGTTTGCTTTCTGTTGTCTATTCACCTTAAGAATATGATTTTGAAAACAATAACTTTTTTAATGTATAGCTTTTGATAATTAGATAATATTACACTTGACCAGTTCTGCACCTGATGGCCTTTTGCATGTCTCTGTCATTGACTACTGCTGGTCCTGATTAGCATGTCGGTCACTGGGGGACTAATGCCCTGCAGTCATGGTGATAATTGAAAAAATATTCACAGCCAATGGGATTAAGTGTGTTTTCGTGGCTATAATGATCATACTAACACACCAGGGCTGGGGGGCCACCAGCTGTCAAATGAACTTTTTGATTGATTGATGGGTGAAAAGAAACGATGGATGTGTAAACCCATTAAACCGAGTGACTGGCAGGCTGAGGCTGGCTGTTGCTTTAGCCGTTTAATACAGTGTTAGGGCTTTATTAAGGAAAAAAGCCACAGTGGCCATAGATCATGATACTGACAGGCCTTTATTATGTCTGTCTGGGTTAATAATGATGTCATAAATGTTGAGGTCATAGGTTCGAGAGGGTATTAACATATCTAAAACCCCTATCGTTGATTGGCCATACAATCAACAACAGTGACAGGAGTTTGCCCTGCAACTGAAAGGGTTGTTGGTTCGAGCTTTGGCTCCAGATTTCAATGTTGTTGTGTCCTTGGGCAAGACACTTCATCCGCATTGCTTACTGATGGTGGTCAGAGGGGCCGGTGGTACCTGTGTACGGCTGCCTCGCTTCTGTCAGTGAGTCCCAGGGCAGCTGCAGAGTGTGAATGGGTGAATGACTGAATGTAGTGTAAAATGCTTTGGTCAAGTCCTCTGACTTGAAAAATTGCTATATAAGTACATCTTTTTTACCACTAAAGGTGATCATAACATCCTTTGGAAATGCATGTACCTCTGATCTCCAGGATATGAATAACACCGATAATTTAATCCACTGAAGTATCAAATATCAAGGAATATTTCAACATATTAGTACATGCTAAGTGTTCTTCCTGCCTTTAAAATGTTTGCGGCTGCAACTTCAAATCTGTCTGAGTAATAGAAGTTTATGACCACCTTATTAATGGCAGTGTTACGGTCAGTGTTGGCGCTAGTGTTGCACCGATACCGATACCAGTATCGGACGGGGCCCCGATACTGCCCTAAAAAGGTGGTATCGGTATCGGCGAGTACCGACAAATAGGGCACCGATACCTTTTTGAGAGCCATAAGTTTATTCAACTATTGTCACCCACTCCTGGTAGGCAATAAAAAGTTCTACTGGATTCACTTTATAATAGATTTTTTCCTGCTTCACAAAGGTAGGCAGCAGCTCGACAAAGCCATGATGGCAATTATTTTACATTATTATAGTATCGGTATCGGCCGATACTGCACAGCCAGGTATCGGGTATCAGTATCGGTGCCAAAAAACAGCATCGGCGCAACACTAGTTGGCGCACATAGTCAAAGTTGTGACCAAAATCTGGGCTGCACAGGGACGTCTAAAAAGAGATTTCAGAGGTTTTCTAGCAGGTAGCAATGGTTGGCACAATTAATGTCACTTGGTTAAAAAATATTAAGAGGTACACATTAGGCAATGAGTGGGAGCACCGAGCTAAAACTGTCATCCTTAAAAATGAGAGGAAGTTACAAATTCACCAGGAACAATGTTCTGCTTTATAAATGATTGTGAGTCATTAAACAGTTTTTATGAGTCAAATTATCTGCATGTTATATTAAAAAAAATTTTAAAAAAAAGTAGCATCATCATGCTACAAAATCCTTCTAATGTAAAGGTTTGCAGTAAAAACAGCTTGTGGTTTTGTGGAAAAAGCTGTTAGCCTCAAGAGTAAAGGTGAATTATAAAGCTCTGCATGTAAAGATGCATTGTTCTTGAAACCTTATCGCAGTTAAAACTATGTTAGAGTACAGAAAACTGTTTTTGTAGAAACTCAGATCGGGAAAGAAAAGAAAGTAGCAACCCGATGTGCGATATTTGAAAATCATCTCTAAATCAGTATAGGACATAATTAACCTGACTCCGCCAGATGGATTTGCTCCGCATATCCATCTGGAAACCTTCGGTTGAACTAATTTTGGGAAGGGGCGAAAATACTGGTTAGCTGATTGGCCTACTCTATGTTGGTGATAGACGGGCCAAACAAACCAATCAGATCAACGAAGCATATGACATACTAACAGCCAGGCTACTCTTGCTGAAACCAGTCGGGAGAAGAGCAAAAACATCTTTTCCTCTGAGAAAAGCCTCCAGAGCAGTGTTTTGCTCTTCTTTCAGTGAAGAAATTCTCTGTAATTCCGATAAAACTTGCTCGATAGCCACGCTAACGCTAGTTTCATCGGCTGAAGCCGCCATGTTCTTTAGACTGAACTGTCTCGCTTCTCGTTGCGTCACACCTCAACCCGCCTCAAAGCCAACGCTGATTGGACGTTCGTTTGGTGAACGGCTCCAAATTTTCTTCAACGGAGAGTCTCCACACTGACTAGCGAGCGAAATCTTGAAAGCTCGCGAGATCAGGATGCTCTCACGAGGCTAGGACATAATCACGTCTAGTGAAACACATTTTCTCTCCTTTAATTCAAAGCAAATACAGAAACCCTTTTGTTGTCTTTCACTGAACCTCAATAATATTTGTATGTCTTCCAGTATTTCATTTTGTTAAATAGTTGTAAACCAAATTTATGATTAGACTATTGCTGTTGAAAAGCATTTAAAGAACATATGATTTAGGAGCAGCAGAATGAAAAAAAAAAGGGTTCGAAATTTGAAATGAAATTGGATCTTCAAGCATAATAGTTATAGGCAGTGTGTTTTCAAACGTAGTAAAACATTTTGACAAATAACCCTGATTTTAATATTGATCAGAACAACCATCACTTTTCTGTCTCCATAAATGAGTAACTCTAATTTGACCTTTCATTTGCCTTTTAAGCCCACATTTCTCTCTGTATCCTTCATTTTATCTCCCATCTGTCAGTATCTGCCTGCCTCTTGACCTTCACATCGATTATTACACAATATTGATAGGCTCAATTGAAAGTACACTGCCAGACATGGTCCTTTTCCTTCTTTGTCTCCCTGGCCCTTTCTAAATGTCATGACCTCTGACCTTCTCCTTTTTCTTTCTTTCTGGAGACTCCAAAGCTTAATCCAGTAATGGAAACAACAACAGAAACAGTCAGACCAGTTCAGAACACCATGGTTAGTAAAGAAGTGAGGAGAAAGGGACACAAACCCATCCTTTCTCCTGACCATTTTATCCCTATAAGTACCACCAAGAGGAAGCCTACACTTTCAACCTCTTCCTTTAAACTCAAAACCAGCCACATGGGGGAAGAGAAAAAGAAATAATTGAAACCCATCCTTTTTAATTCTGCTTTATTACACCCAGTATCAATATTTGTATTGTTTAAAGTGGCTCCGGCTCTAGTCAGCTCTGAATGACGGACATCCCACCGTGCCTCTCTCGTTAATTATGTATAGAGAAACTAGTGGCGGCGCAGGGGGCTGTGAAGGAGAAGACTTGGGGGGGCTGGATATGTGCGGGATGGTGAGGAAAGCAACGCAGGGTTGATGTGAATTATTTACCGTTGGCTCGTGGTTCACATGCTGAGCGTCAGGCTCTGACATTTGGAAAGAGAGCGATCGTCTGTATTCAGCGCAGCAGGACGCCTTGCTGAAGTAAATGAGATTCCTTACAGGTGTAAGCCTCCTAGAATGAACCCGAGAACCTGAGTGCCCTAATAAAAGACAGGATTTTTGCACTGCTTGTTAGTCATTAAAACAGGATTAAAACTGGGGGAACATGCTGGCAGAAAAAGTCACAGTATAAAAGCAAACCTAACAAAGGAGGCAAACCTTTTGAAAAAAAAACGGAGTGATGTGATACATTTCTTTTTAAATCTCATCTTATACATGACCACCCATGTTTGATTTTCAAACCTGTTTAAATCCTAATATTAGCTTTTCATTATAGGTAGTCAGTCAGAGTATGTCACTGTGGTAATGTACTAGAGAAGCAAACAAGTACTAGAGGTTCAGAGCGATGTGAATATCTGTGTGTTGAGTAGATCAATCTGCTCCTTCCTATTCTGACAGGTTTACATATATTTGCATTAAACAACCACCGCTTTTATACACTGTATGGAAATTGGGTTAGTTTTAAAGATTTGTTAGGCTGGGGTCGCTCAATAACATTGCATAGGGTGTATTTAAAGTCTGCTCCCACGGCTATAAATCACATTGAAGGTGAATTCATATTAATAATAGGAACTTTTATATTTCTTTGATTTATCAGCAGCACATTCCTTGGGTTGTTTGTCTCTTGTGCCTTTTTATTTATGTATTTTGTTTTGTTTTTGCATTAATATAAAATAATCTTTATGTTCCTTAAAAAAAGCCTGTCTCATAAAGTGTCTCACCGGCGGTTAGTGAAGAACATGGAGATGAATTTTCCTTTAATCTGAGTTTACTGATAAGAAAGTAAGTGTGATCTGGAAGGAATGTTATTCCTAAATGATAGCATCCTGTACATTTGTAAAGATTAATTTGGAAGAATTAAAAGAATATGCAGATTCATGTATTCCACCCTATTATTCAATGCTTTGCAAAGCTCATAGCTCTATAAGTTAGTGATATCTTGTCATATTACATCCAAGTTTTTAAGATTTGCTTTGGCATGTTAAGTAAGAGAAAAAAACAAGATACCACCTAATTGTGAATTGAATAAAAGATTTTAGATTTTTTTTTTATCATTTTTATATCCAAAATGAAAGGCTTGCAATTAAAGTTTTGCAAACAGCAAGAAGATCCACATATAACATTTATTATAACTTCAGGTCCTTTAAGATATTACTACCAGCTTTGCAAATATTGACAAAATGTTTTCTTTTTGTTTCTTGCAGAATACCTGATGCTCAGTCGAAGTGAATTCTAAACAGCAAAGTTTTAATTTAATCATATTTTTACAATTACCGTAGACTAAGGTTTGGGCTTTGACCAGGACATTCTAGCTGATGCTTTGCTTTTATCTACTCCGTTCCAGTTAAGCTTTGTATAACTTGGCCTGTTGGCCCTTTGGTAATCTCTAGCATATTTTCATCGAGAATTGTGGTATGTGTAGTTCTATTGTTTTTCACATTAGCGCGAACCAAGCCTCCCTCAGAAAGGGGAGTGGCGGCCATTGGTTAGGGCATAGATCTTGGAATCCTGAGGTTCTGAGCTTGAGCTCCACTCCCACAGTCTGCCACTCTGGGTCTCTGAGCAAGACCCTTAACCCCACACTGCTACCTGGGCATCCTTACGATGGCAGCTCACTGCTGGGTTGGATGGGTTAAATGCAAAGGTAAAATTCTCCCATGTGAGATCACTAAAGTTCAATAAGAAAATGAAAAAAAACAGAGAACCTTTATTGTCATTAAACACAGTACAATGAGATTAAAAGCCACCAATACCAGTGTGAAGAGAGTAGAAAAAAATGTGAAAAAGAAGTGCAAAACACATTTACAATTCAAAAACACATTAACAAATAAAAAACAAAATAACATTTGAAGAAACAAAATTATATTTTGTGAAACAAATGTATTTTTTAAAA
>NW_015150929.1:524219-543565 GCF_000732505.1 Cyprinodon variegatus | reverse complement strand
AGATGGAAAGAATTGGACTGGAGCTGTTTTTCTTAAGTGTACGCTAAACGAACATTGTTTTGCCCTTATTGTGGTCTCTGGAACTTTTACGGGACACGGACCAGGTGGCAGGACCAAGCAGCAGGGCCGAGCTCAGTTCGTGGCAGTGGCTGCCTTGCAGCAGTTCCGGTGGTCCTGCCACCTGATCCGTGTCCCGTAAAAGTTCCAGAGACCGTCCGCACGAAGAACAAAATGGTGTAAATTGGCTGAAATTTGCTCCACAATAATAAAATCGCAGATATACATATATAGAATATAAAATATAGATTACACTTAATATTTTACCATATGCTGCCACAGCTATCAGGATTTAGGGTGTAGAAAGTTTTGTTTTCATCTGATCAGAACACCTTTACATGATTGCTGAGTCCAATACAAGGCTTCCTGCAGACTGCAAAAGGGACAAACTTCAACTGCTAATTCAAGGATGGCTTTTTTGTGCATGACAGTGTTTAGGGTTAAATTAAACTAAATTCTTTGCAGTGAGGAGATGTATGAATATTGCTAGAAATTGAATTAAGTAGGGAAAAAAAATCAAAATTAAAAATCCATTTTTAAAAATACATATTGCACTATTATATTATAGCAATATGTCTCACAAATGAATATAAATGTGTTGCACTGTGTTTGATAGAAGTCTGTTGGGGGAAGCTATTATGATCAGTGCATATGTGAGTTTATAGTGGGTATTAGCCTTCCATATTTATACATATACATATATGCAAATTTAACATAGTGTTTCTTATTATCTTCTTATCAATAGAAATACACACAAAGTAAATTTAACCCAGTTTGATTGGAGGTTTGTGAATCATTTTATCAGTGCAGTGTGTATTGAGTAATCTTTTTATAGTTCAGCGACTAAAATGAAATTCTTTAGCTCCTGAAGCTTCTAATGAGGTAATAAGCTGAAAAATCTTGATGTATCTTTTATTCAAGTTACGGTTTCATAAATAAACCTGCATGCATACAGCCTTAGGTTACAAAAAACATCAATTTATATTGTAGGGTACATACTTTGACTGCGTCTCATGTTGTCATGGGTTTTATTGACAGCTAACTGATATCTCATAAAAGCTGTGTTTAAAACCTAATGGGCTCATAAAAGCCTGTTAGATGGATACTTTAGCTCAAAGCTTTAACTGCATTTTTTAAATCTGACCATTTGCTCTTCTTGCCATCAAAAAAGGGGTCATCTCTTCAGGAGCTTCTGTGCAAAATAAAAGGGAAAAGACAATCTTATGTTTCTGGCCTTCTTAACTTATTCCTATTTTTTTCACTTAGGGAGCTTTTGGCTCAAGAAACAATAAACTTTGGTGTTTCAGAGTTTTATGGAATGGAACATTGGGTGCTTACATGTTACCAGCATGTAATTATTTTAAAAAGCTGCTGCTTTATCTCAGTCCAAAGAGGCCTTGACCTGAATGGACTAAAGGTGTTAATGTCTTTTTCTTTTACACTCTATATACTTCATGAACGATGTGTGTCTATGAATCTAATCATTGGCACTAAAGGCCTCTACTTAGAAGATATCTATATCTACAATCAGTGCACTTCTAATGTTTTTTTTCTTTTTCAAAAGAATCTTTATTTACAATTTTATAAACAATTGTGATTAAGAAAGTCATCTGCTCACTGTTTCCGTCCAGTGAACAGGACATTTAGTAGTGGTAGTGAGCTTTGACTCTTCTTTGATGGTTTTTATTTCAGCATTCTGGATCTGTTTAATATGATGGAAATAAACCATTTTATTTCGAGGTTTTTATTTGTTTAATAACTTAGATTAGACAAAATCTATATAAAAAAATAGACAATGAATTCTTTCATATACTGGGAGTTTTGTGAACCTTCTTTGAAAGTTTCAAATAACATTAATTTATATTAAATGATTTTTTTTTTTCATTGTAGAAATGAGGAGTGTTTTTTCCCCTAGGAGCTCAGTGCAATGTTCTCACAATCACACTGGTTATGACGTAATGTTTAATGTATGCAGTTTGTCTGAAGAAAATAAGTGCTGAATCGTGCTAAACTTTATTAGGTGACAGACTGAAAAATGACTGGGTTGTTTTTTCCAGCATGTGTTAATAATATGTTTGCTGGGTTTCTGCTCTCTTAGGAACATAATTCCCTCCTTTATTTATTTCTGTGCCACATCATTCATGGTGTGGCTTTGATTTAGCCTTGAGGTTTATGTTATATATGACTCCTATAGATACAGCATTTGGTTTACATCTACTTACTTTTTCCCACAATAATGCAAGTTTGTTAGACCTATGAGATTACATACAAACATACATTTTATGCACAACTGCATGGTAATTGTTTCACTACAAGCAACTGAGAAGCTGTTGCATTTCTTCTAAGTAATAAAACTGTGTAAATTGAATGCCCTTATATATATATATTTATAGCTCTTTCCAACTAGTCACATTCACCGTTTTTTTCCTCTCCATTATCAACACCCATTGTTTACATAAAGCTGATTTATTTACCCATTGACTTCTTAGAGCATCCCCTGCATAGTGTCTTAATGTTCAAATTCATAAACCACACATTAAAAAATCTCATTACACATTTCCCTTATTCTCTTTAAAAAAAGAAAAAAACTGAAGTAATCTGTTAATTTCGAGGTTATCATGAAGACCTCTGTAATTTGAGGAGATGTGTAAAGACTGACTCCCCAACTTTCCTAGAGACATATCAACCCAAACCTTTGCCCCAAAACCGATCCGTGCCGAGTTCGAAACGAGCCTAGATTGGTTAACCGTGTCAAGCTTGGTTCTTACGGCCATTTACACATCACGCTAGCACAGTTCCTTGGCTCCTATCGTTGTGCCATACTACTCTTATGATGCCAATTGTTGTTAATAGGCTAAGAAGAAGTTTGTGTTGTGAAAAGGTGAAGATACCTGTGAATTGCAAAGCTGGACACACCAGAAAACCCGCAAAGTGAGTCCGCTGACTGTAAATAGAATAAACTGACTTATACTAAACCATGCCGAGCCCTGCTGTTGAACTAGTAGCGGATTTAGTACGGTTCTGTTGTGTCTGGCACGGTCCAGTTCAGTTGCGTTCCATTTACACTCAACAGTTATCTTGGTTACCATGTTCTCAGCACTGTTTTAAAAGGATATTTTAAATTATTCTCTAGTCTGCTTCTACCACTCTGTTGTAAGTGGTCCTCCTGTCTTGTTAGATTTGGTTTGATATGGATGGTTTTCTCCAGGGCCTTAGAGGACATGATGACTAGATTAATCAAAAAATTTAAGGTTCCATTTGTCTAAGCAACAATATTGTTCTTATCCCTTCTTCAAACCTTTAAAACTGCCTGGTTTTGAGTTTGTCTCCCCTTTAAAGGCTTTTCTAGATTTTCTCTGACACAAATTAAAAGTCTTTCTCTAACCCCTCTAAATCTCACAGTGGTATATTTCATTTACAACCACAGAAACTGTAGTCATTATGTTCAGCCGGGAGGGTTTGCGCTTACTGTCTGTTTCTGGATTCCCCAGAATCAACCAAGCCCTAAGGTTCTTGTTCTTCAGCTTGCCGGTTTCAATCTCTGCTTGTGCCCTTTGAACCTCATCATGTGGCAAAGATGTAATCTAACAGAAAATATCACCACTGTTAGAGGACTGATGTCACCCAATAAGTAACAGTTGCCTCTTGGCAGGACTACAGACATTGAGTCTCTCATATGAGGGCAAATTCAGGGCAGAGTTCCCTCTTTTCTGTGCGTTAGAAATAATACAAATTACACTTAAAAAGACAATGTCTAAGATGAAGCACAGCTTTATATACACAGTCAGTTTTGCCCTTTGTTAAAATGTCTCTAAATGGAATGAGGCTGCGTGTTCTTTTTTGTAATACTGTCGAGATCTTATAAGGTCAGAGAGCTGAAAACTCTTTTTTTTTTTCCTTCACATCAGCTTTAATTCTCTAGCATACAATTTTCTGTGGTTTACTTTAGGGCAGGCTTATTTTTTTACATCCTTCTCCATAGGGAATCAGGAGATGAATTGCACACTAGGGGCCAGCCTGGCTGGACTGCCCACTGGAAGAAGCAGCTCTACAGACGTTGTATCTTTCCCTTGCTAATCAGAGTTCCAAGGCCCCTGGTCACGCCAACACTCTGGCCCCGCCAGACACCCCAGATGATGGCCTCTTTAGACCCACAAGCACCTCGTGTGCTGCTTTGCAATCTGACTGAAACCATGGATACACATTCACACAAATCAACCCTAGTAAGAGCTACAATCTGGAAGGGGGGAGGCGGAGGGGTTAGCTGGGGAGGCGCCACTGATGCACCAGTCATAGGAGCACATGGCTGAAGTCAAAGCCTGACAAATCCAGGGTGTTATCAGGCCCTTTTTCAAGCCTGCAGCTGTCACTTACGAGGCTAGTGGGAGAGCATGAGGGGGACAGAAGGGAATTCAAAAACTGTTTTTTTTTTTTTTTAACCACAGAGAAGGGCCAAGGCATTTAGTGATAAAACATATGGAAATAAAATGAGGAAAGTAATAGAGGAATGAGATGAGGCATGAAGAGAAAGTCAAATACATTTTTAAGAAAATGTGAAAGAAAGTGTAGAGTAAGAGGAATGAAATGCCAGAAGGGGGTGTGTATGTATGCCTGAAACACATTCATCTGATTGCTTCCCAATAACCATAGTGATTGGCTGAGGATGGTTTTCTTAAAAAAAAAGAATCTCAAAAATGTTTTATCTCAGTCCTTCTCCCCTACATATATGACCAGCGGTAATACAGATCCAATCTCGTTCTAATATCGCGGTTGGTCCCAAAGGCTGTCCGTTTCCCTAAAAACGCCTCGTCTTTCCGTCTTTGAAATAAATGAAAGTCCACAGGGTGATGGAATAAAGATGAGCTGAGGCTTTGACTTGATGCAAGATTGCCACAGGGCCCAGACTTAAGAAGCCTGCACCCTCATCTGCTGCAGAGAGATACCGGGGCCACAGCAAGAAACTAGATAATCTGATAGAATTTCAATCAACATCGATCAGATAAGAAACAGCAGCATGTCTGACTTTAAATTCACCAAAGCTCCAGCAGTTTTAGTTTGTTTTTTTTTGTTTCTTTTATTTAAAAATGAACATCCTGTGACATCGTTCAGAGCTGCTGTCAATCTTCTTGCTGCCTCGGTAATTCACATGCACCAATTCCAGTTGGCTTAGACTGGCCTTATGACCTTAGGTATGCTCATATGATCTCTGTTATGCTCTGAGTGATGGGATTACTCCCTTTATTAGCCAGTGGCAGTGTTTACGGGACATGTAGAGACTCAGAGCGCCTTTGATCCGCCAACAGAAGCAAACGGCTGGACTGTGGCATAGTTTGCATCTTTAGCTTAAGCCTTCTGGTGTGTGAGACATCTGCAAAATCCTCTTGGATCAAAGGATGACTATTACACTGACAGGCCTCCACATACCCCCAGCTGCAGCCTTAGAGTGCTCATGACCCCTGTCAGCGGGCCTGTTTAAGAAAACACAGGTGGGAGCAGGGTCACACATTTGTAAACCAGCAGACACATATACGCCATTGTTCCCTCTCCTGTAAAACCACAGCACTTGTTATAATTCACGCTTGGACCTTCCTCTTCTTCAGCTGTTACATGCAAAGCAGCAGGTGTAGAGAATCACTAGAAATGTTTTTTTCTTCTTCTTTATGTGCAAATGATGTGGAATTCTTATTTATTCCAACCCTGCTTGCCTAGAAATTTACAACTGTGCCTCTCTCAATATGTTCCAAAACAAGCTTTTTTAGACACTCTTACTCTATAAATTCAACAAAGGTGTGAATGTTGTGTGGCTAACAAGAATTAGAGGAAGGAAATGCCTCATTTCCCCCCTGTCTGTCCACAGGGATTTATAAATCATGTTCCAACTACATATTTCAATGCATTTTACTGAGATTCAACACAGCACTGCGTAATTCTGAAGAAAGGAAAATAATGCATGGTTTTCAACAACCTTTAAATTCAATTTGTAGAAATGTAGAGTCTATTCTACTGGAGCCACATCTAACTGTAGTAGAAGTTGTGAGGCTTTATGGTAATTCCCATTTATCTCAACAAAACCAGATTCACCTTTAGACTCCTGGGTCATTTGAACAGATATATATGAATTGTTTTGAACAACTGTAGCTCTGGCGGTTTTATTTTCAGTCAACTTTCCCTGAGCTTTATTCCCTCCATCACTCCAAACCAAATTGCATGTTCTCGCTGCAGGAAAGCATCCCTTAGTCTTGACCATATTTAAAGGTGATCTCATTCGACCACAGCACCCTCTCCCAGGTGTTTCTTATTTCTAATCTTCAAGCTTTGTGGAGGGCAAATGTCAAAGTTGGTGTGATCTTCATGAGATCTTTGCAGCTCCTTCATAGTTATTGACCTTTTTTTTGTTTCTTGAGGTAGAACACCAAAATATTCTGCTTTTTACAGCAATTTTAATCATAAAAAATAAAATCTCTTTATTTTCTTATGTACGCCATATGTTTTCATTTTTTCCTGTTTTATAAAAAAAAGATTGTATGGGAAGTATCTCATTCCTTTACTGATATGCATTTAAATTTCACTCTAAAGATTATGATAAGCATTCTGTAAACAGCCCCTCTGTGTACAAATTACCAGTGACCTTTTCCTTGGAGCCAGTTTAGAGCAAGCTAATGAGGATTGCTCATGTATGTTCTCTAATACTGACTGACACATTCAGCCAGTGTGTTAGGTTGCCTCCAGATGGGAGTGCCCAGTTTTCTACGTCGATCTTCACTCGTAGCACTTTTTCAGGCTTGTTACAGACACTGATGCATTCAGGGGTAAATTTAGCCGTGACACCTTGATGCATCGGCGACAATCATGCTGACTAATTACCATTTGAAGTGCTCGAGCTGCAAGAGTTACAGTGAAGTCAACTAAATCCATCTTCTTAATCTACAGAGCGGTGCCAGCTGCTTGCTGTTTGTCAAAGCAGGCACGTTGCATTCTTAATTGGTGCTTTTGCTCAATTTTGAGATGTAGTTTAAACCATATTACCTTCAGAAAGCATGGAAGTCTTTCT
This sequence comes from Cyprinodon variegatus, assembly GCF_000732505.1. Taxonomy (NCBI): domain Eukaryota; kingdom Metazoa; phylum Chordata; class Actinopteri; order Cyprinodontiformes; family Cyprinodontidae; genus Cyprinodon; species Cyprinodon variegatus. The sequence goes on along the minus strand of NW_015150929.1, from coordinate 536,457 downwards.
AGAAAAGCAACATCTGGACACAGCTGTGTGGGGTGCAGGACCAAGAACAAGGGCCCCTTTAGAGCAGCTTGATACTCCCCAGACTTCCTTTGAACTGTCATTGTAGTTTTACCCTCCGATAAGTCTTAACCTTTTCTCAGTGCAGTTTCCACTTGTAGCACTTTAGGAAAATATATGGAAACAGGATGATTCCATTTCATTTTTTAATTAGCTTTAGGACTTGTCTTCACTCGTCTTTTCACATTCTTCATCCCAGCACATCATCCATCACACAATGAAGTACCTGTGTGTATTTATAGACCATTGCTCTTTCTTAGACTGACTGCTTCTAAGAAATGAAGACGGTCCTTTATACTGTGTGCACATAAACAACAGTAGTCTTGTTTATGCATGCAATATCTGGCTGTCCAGATGGTTTGTGTGAACCAACAGCAAATGCTTAAGATGCTGATTGTAACACAGACCTCTACTTAAAGGTCAAACAGAGTTTTTTTTTATGAGGCTGTTTGTTTGGAATAAGCCTGGCCTTCTCTTTGACCAGCAGTAGGGATTAAATTAATTGCATGCAGTAGACTTCACAGGTCTGTGCTTGGAATTTTCCCACCTCCTCCTGTCTTGTCAAGGCTCTCCTTTAACAAGCAGACATGGTTGAACACTGTGTAACAGAATACACAGTGTCTACTCAGAAATAGCAGGAAAAGACGTTTATTAGGTTTGTTGCTATATCTGAACATGTAAAGGAGAGCCCATTTTCTTTATACACTACCTTTTAAACTCATTCATATGTCTTGAATATTTTATTTTTTATTTTTTAAGATATAACTGCTAAATTGGATTCATTTTATTAGGAATTATTAGGAATTTAACAGCTAACCTGGATTTCAATCTGAAAAACTCACACAGAAAGAAAAGACAATTAGAAGAATTTTTATCGACACAACTACTTTGGCCTTTGGTACTCCGAACTCAGCAGGAAACATTATCGCTGAATTTTGCTTTGGTATGCATGAACATGGATGTTTCCCTCCAGGCCTGAAACTGGTGTGGAGTGGAGATAGATGTATGGAGAGATCCAGCAGACTAGGGGATCTGAAGATGGAAGCCCAGCTTGGATAACAGAGGTTCCATGAACCTGTCCATGATGAGCAAGCATTAAGTGACAGTGGAGAGGAAACCTCTGGCAGAACCGGGCTCAATATGGCGGTCGTCTGCCAGATCGGTTCAGATGGGACAGTGGAAAGTAAGAGTTTGAGAGGAATGACACTCTGATGAAGCTGTAGTTACGATGATGGAGAAAGGAAGGGAGAAGGGTTGAATCAGGGTCATCTGAGGCAAAGTCTGAAATAGCGCAACCACTGCCTGCACTTGTGTAGAAGACTGACATGTGGAATTGGAGAATCTTTTAAGATAAACTCTGGATGCTGATTGGCTTTAGTGGAGGTGTGGTTTGAAGCTGATTTGCCTGTGATGAAGATGGATAAGGCTAACTAATGAGTTTCTTCAATTGAACTTCAGCTTAGGCTCCATTAATTTTATTAAGAATTTATGACTTAGAACATCAAAAATAGCTCAATAAAATCTGTTTTTAAACTGTTGCCTTCAGATATAATTTAATTGGTAAAGAAAGTCCAACTGTCTGTTATTCCCTCAAAGGTATGTTCAAGAACATTGGCAATCAAACAAAGGAACAGAGCAGATAGTTCACACGAGTCTTAAGCCAGGCATACACTGTGCCGTTTTTGGGCCAATTCTCGAGCCGTGAGAGAATTTTTCAATTGGGCCAACTTTCTGCCTGATCATACGTTGTGTAGTGTACAAATTTAAAGCTCTCGTAGGAGAAGATGCACTGCAAAAACTGGAGTAAGACTTAAAAAGCGTATTTTATATGTTACGAGTATTTGTCCTTAACTGGAGCTGAAGAATAAAAGGATCTTCCAATGGAATATATATTTCTTCCATTAAAATAGATATTTTAAACTCGCTTACCTGCTCAAATAAAGGAAAATAACACTCACTTTAAGAAAAAAAATACTTAGTTATATTGACGTGTTGCAGGCTGTTATTTATGTAAAAACCAAATCTACTGTAGCCCTTATTGAGGAAAGCCCAAAAAAATGCCCAGTTTTTATTTTTCCATAAAACATCTTGAGAACATAGCACAGTCACAAATATAAAAACAAGGTTCTCTGGGTAGATGAGACCTAAAACCTTCAAAACATTTTGGCCTACATTTGGTGTTGGCTGCATCATGCTGTGGGAATGCAAACACAAATATTTGTTTTTTAGATGTTTATTTTCCAAAAAAGAAAAAAAAAAAAACTTGTAGGCTATAATTTATTCGCCCCTTCACCGTCATACACAACCCTATATTGGTTTGTCATATAAATATGTTCTAATTTGACAGAACGTGATGTTGCATTAACAAAAACATTGAGATTGGCTTTTTATAGATAAGGTTGAACTGATATTACAGCTAAAAGATATGCTTACAGAAAGGTATGAGATATTTATGTGAATCCAACATTATAGTAATTAAATGTAAGACAAACTAATATGACAGTTTAGGGGAAGAAGGAACATTTTGAGGTGTGGCTCTTTGATTCAATTAATGACATCCTTTATTATTGCTTTTGCTATTTAAGCCACCTCAAATAAACAGAGAGGGAACATTGATTTAGTAATGAACAGTAATAAAAGGCCTTCACCATCATCCCACACCATAAAAGCATAAGCTACCTCACACCCCAGTGAGCCACCTAATTGCCCTCGTCCACATAAAAGGCCTAATGTTCCCTCCCTGTGCTCCCTCACATTTAAACTCATAGGAATCAAATGGAGTATAACTAATACAATTGATCGTGATCAGGCAGTATGAATAACATGATAACTAAGTCTCCCCTAGTGCTACTAAAAAGGATGCGCCAAGATCCATGCATCATTTAGAAGCTTCTATTTATTGTGCTTTTAATGAAGCTTGATTGGCAGTGTGTCCTAGTGCCCATTATCATCAGAGGGATGCGCTCATTCTAATCTGCAATTATCGGCATAATTGCGCTCGAAATCCTCAGAGTCTAAGTAAGCAATCACTTCCAGAGCTTGTGGGACACCTGTGTGAGTCGCCCAGGAAGATGCTGCCACTGGCCCTTGTGTCAATGATGCATTTTAAAAATGTTCATGCCTTTGTGTCCATTTCATGGATCTTTTCCTCCATGGCATCGACCTGAGTGGCTTTTAGAGTTACCTCTATCTTGCTTCGCTTTGTGCTTTCCCCTTCCCACATGCTGTTGCTTGACCTTTAACTTTTCCGCTCAGCACCCCCCCGATGAACATCCCTTGTACTTTTATCTCTTCGTCCTTGCCTGACCTACACCATCCACTCCAATCCATCTCAGGGCTCCCATCACCTCCCAGCACAAATTCCTAACCTTTGGTCACTTTCTCCCACGTGGTTTGCATAAATACAGGCTTATTATCAAGCTGGTTGTTTCATCATAATTATGTGTTTTGTCATGTGCTGCCTCTGTAGCTGATGATAAAAGGAGAGACTGATTAAGCTGAGGGAGCGCTATTGATTCCTATTGACAGGCCCCTCAAAGGCTTTTAATGAAGGAGATGTAAATTAGGGTTTTCCACGGTGTTTAATGACTGCGTACTATGAAAGGCCAACATTCTTCAGCATTCCGAATGAATACATGCATCCCGCACAATGTTGCATTAGGGAGTTCCTCAGTTATGCGCGTGTTTGGCAGTAATGGTTCAAACACGAAGTTTGGAAGAAAAGCACCACTCAAATATGTAAGCACAAATCATGTCTGTCAGATCAAAAGATCTTCAAAGTGTCCTAGAAGGGACTAAGTCACTATGGTCAAGTGAATTATTTAAATCTGAAAAAGCACCTGGAACAACATGCTAGTTAGACTAATGTTCCAGGTGTTACCTCAGTGAGGGCTCAGTGAAAAATTGCATTTAAATGCCTTTGTAGCCAACTGGATTTTTAAAAGCAGCCTCCGTGTCTTGTTGTAATGTCTTTTTAACCTGTCTCCCAGCAGTCAGATGGCTCCCAGTAACCATGACCGGATACAGCGGCTGAGGCATGAGTTCCAACAGGCCAAGCAGGAGCCAGACGAACATCAGAGATCCTTCGGCTTCGACCAGGCCCGGGTGAGTTTCTCTTTAGGACCACACTACAGTATGATAAAGAGAACTGACCTCTAATCCATTTATTGTTTATCCTCACATTCTGAATTAATTTTCCTTTAACATCAAGTTGGATGACTGTCAATCAGAGATGAGTTTAAAATAGGCAAGGCAACTTTATTTATACAGCACATTTCATGCACAAGGCAACTTAATGTGCATCACAGCAACACCAGTAATGCAAACGCAATAAAACAAATCAATCAATACAAATATATAAAAATGCATATTATAAGTTAAAATTTGTTAAAATACAATCAAATGCAATGGGCAACACTATATAGGCATATTTTTAAACTGGATGCAGCTTCACCATTTTTAGTGATGACTCTAGGGACTACCAAGGAGACCCCTCCCTTAGGATCTTAAGGCCTGAGGTGGTCTATACGGCTCTAATATGTCAGAGATGTACGTTGGTGCTAAACCATGAGAAGACTTGTACACAAGTACAGCTGTTTTAAAGTATATTCTTTGAGCCACAGGAAGCCAGTGCAGAGACCAGAGCACTGGACTAATATGGTTGTATTTCCTGGTTCTGTTGAGGACTTGAGCAGCACCTTTTGGTGAACTGAAGTTGTCTAACAGCCTACTTCGAAAGGCCTTTTATTTATTTTCTAACCTATTTTAGCTACAGTTTGTTTAACACTTGTCAATACTTGTCAGTACATTTAATTAGTAGGTTTGAACTAAGATGGATCCAAATATCTTGTACTAAAGTCGGGCATCCACTGTAAAATATTTTGACTCGCTATACTCAGCTACAGCTCAAACTGTATGATGAAATCGCAGGGTTTAAAAGTTCACCGCTTACGATCCATGTTCTTCCACTGTAAGGCCTGACACTCTGATGTGATCTACCGGCTCACACTGTACGTCCAAAGCCCACATGTCTGACCTAGGGCCAAGATATGGTGCTGGTCAGACTTGTCAACCTGGAATAGAGGAAGAAGAACAACTCCCTCGTTTGCACAAGCACAGTGCATGAGGTTCGGGTACATCAGCTGAAATACCCTTATAGCTGTGCTTCAACAGTAGGATTACCCTACAAAGAAATTATGAGGACAGACTGAATTTGAAACATGTTTCATTTTCTCCCGACCTTACTATTCCTCATCGAGAGGTGGTCGTGAGAGGCTGGTCGGCGCTCGTTACCCCGTGTATACTACACGACGCAGGACGCACAATGAGACTGAAACGGAATCTGATCCAAAAAATTCTCCCAAGACTGGAGAATTGGTCCAAAAATGGCAAAGCCTCGTACATTTAATGGCTGCTTTAGGAGTTATGTAAAAATAATTTTCCTCAGAAGAATAAGGACTTACTCAAACAAGAGTACCTAAGAAACCTAAACATAAACTTTTAATTGGGGTATGATCCCAAGCTTTAAAATTATCTTAGAGACCATTGCTCAATTTATGAGGAATTGGAGCAATGAGGGAAAAACAGAACATAGATGGATGCTGGTGAACAAGATGGCATGGAGACCAGAGAGGAACCTAAGGGGTCCTTGGTGACTTTGGAGAGGCTGCAGACATCCACAGCTCAGATAGAGCAGGATGATAGAGTGATTAGTCTTTACTGAGAAGCAGCAAGAAGAAAGGTTTTGTTGATGGAAGGTTTCGAGAACCTTAATTGCTCCAAACCATGTAGGAGACAGATTGGAGCTAATCCCAAAGGAAAAATTGTTTGAGGCTGCAGAAGAGTTAAAACAGGGATGGAGGTTCACCTTCAAGCAGGACACAAACAGCCTGAGCAACAATGGCGACAATTATATGTTAATACAGCCCAGTTCAAATCTAGAAAAAATAATCTGACATTGAAGTAAGCAATGATTTCATAACCTTTTAGTTTTTTTTAATCTAGTAATTTGTTCCTTTAAAATTTTATACCAAGTATTTACCTCAAAAAGATTACAGGAAATACAACTGTGTGTGTTTCTATGAGAAATACACACCAGGCTTTTATTTTGAAAAGAAAGTTATTGTTTTCCTTCCACTATACTACGATGCTCTGCTTTGTGTCGGACTATGACCTGTAAAATAAATAAAACTTTTTTCATTGTAGAATGACATAAAATACAGAATTCAAATATGAATAATCTCTGAAGTAACCATTTCAATTTCTTCACTCTTTCTGTTGAGGGAAACTTAACACCCTTCTTTAGGGATGGCAGAGAGTAGAAGAAAACCATTTGATGTCATGTGACTCTGCAGAACATACTGGCAGGAAGAAACTGACATTACTGAGGCACAGTGTTCCTATTAATTTTCATTAGACACGATTAAAGGGATTTTTACATTTTCTCAATTAAACTTTGAGAGCTACTTCTTTAAGCTGATCTCCACTTTTATGATTGATCTGTGACAACAATGGGGTTATAATTGGAAAAAGGTAATTAAGTTAATTGCTTTGTTAATTTATTCTGACTTGATTCCTCTCCCTCCACGCCGCAAAATAGAAGTTCAAAGGATAGTTGAGTTTAACTTAATTATCTTGAGATGCTAACAATTTGGTCTCTGTTTTAGTCGATGATTTGGTATTTGCAGGTTGAAGTGTTATTAGATGTTTAGAATTAGAATGTATGACACTTATTGCTAATATGTGTCACAAGCTTATTTAAATAACACTAAAAAAATAAACACCCATATGAAATGGAGTAATTTTAGAGTTTATAACACCATCTACCCATAAAAGATTTTCTGGGATTTTGGAATCTAGCCCAAAGCATCACATATTTGCCCTCTTACCCATTAATGAACATGAGGTGTCTTTTAAGATTATTGTTTGATTCATGTTTAAACTGTATCTAATCAAATTTATGTCCAATAAAATCAGAAACACTTAGAAATGTCGATACACAGCTTAAAAAAGCTACAACTTTAACTCCCCTTGGCCATTAAGTGGCGCAGTTGTGTTCGCTCACCCTCATTCCGTACTGTTTGACAGCTGGTTGCCAGGTCTGCTAATGCTAATTCTAATCTTTGGTTGGCAGTATCAAACATTTAACTTATATGTTTAAAAACCCTCCACATTGCCTCCGAGTCATTTTGTGTCTTTAGGTTAGCATCAAGATCGGCAGATGTTAACCATTCTAGTGTAAAACAGGAAAGAAGCCATTTCTCGGCTGTGTCACTGAGCTACTATTACCCCATTTATACTACCCTTGAAGAACCGATCCATGCAGAGACCAATCCGAGCTCGGATCAGTTAACCAGGCCGAGCTTGGTTCTGATGACCGTTTACATCATCATGCTATCTCAATTCCTTGACTCCTCGCCTCCTAGTGACAATCTGCGTTATTACTGCCAGTATTGAAGGAGGAAATCAAGCAGTTGGTGGCGGTAATGACCAAAAGTTGTTTGCCAACTGCCATAAAACACAAGAAGAAGAAGACGAAAAAGGAGGAAATCAAGCAGTTGGTGGCGGTAATGATCAAAAGTTGTTTGCCAACCGCCATAAAACACAAGAAGAAGAAGACGAAGAAGGAGGGAATCAAGAAAATCAAAGTGGTGGCGGCCGTCACATTCAGAAAGTTATGCTTGCTCTACTGTGTTTGCGGAGGGTCAGGGGAAGACGGCAACCTTTCGTGGATGTTTATAATTGTTTATAGTTGTTCTTCTTCTTCTGTTTTGTGTTGGTTGGCAAGCAACTTCCGGAGGGGCATTACCGCCAACTACTGGAATGGAGAGTGAATAGGGATGTGCAGCCAGATGGCGATGACGCGTTCTGCTCATGCGTTCTTGTTATCAGAGAACCGAGCCAGGGAAAAACCGAGCCGAGCCCACCTCTAGAACTGGTCTGCAGTTATCTCGGTTCGGTTGTGTCTAGCTCGGCTTCGGTTTGCTTTCCATTTACACACGTTAAGTTATCTCAGTTACTGATCTCGGACCGGTCTCTGCACGGTTTTTCAAGGGTAGTGTAAATGGGGTATATGATTTGGCATAACTTACAGGACTTTAACTCACTGTACTATTCCTAGTGGTGCAATCATTTGGTTTTGATGTTGTAACCAGAAGTAAACATTAATATCTTTTCGACCTTTTAAAATTTATTTAATAATTTTATTTATTTTTTATTTTACCTTTATTTTACCAGGAAGTCCCTTGAGATAAAATCTCTTTTTCGAGGGTAGTCTATTCTTTTCAGGAAAGTTAACACTTATTTTGCACCTCTATGCATTATTTAATAAAAATGTGTTGTTTTTAAGAAAAAAGTTGTATCTATAATCTTAAAGAATAGGTACATTTTTTTTTATTTAAACAATGAACAAATGCTCTATATTACCAGGTTGCATCTTTCTGTTTCTTGAGGTTCCAATAAGATAAAAAAAGTCTATTTACAAATCTCTAATTTTGTATCTTACCAAAGCGCTGGACAGAATCAGCTAAAATCAGGTGTGATTACCTGTGTTTTTTTTGCAGGGATTTTTAAACAGATGTTTCCTTTTTCAATGACCTTATTGCAAAAAGGTTGAGAAACTGTTGCACCAAGTAGAGCTATTATCTAAACTGCAGGTCAGGATGTAATTCTTTCAAAGCTAAAACATCTGACACACGGTTTTCTGGGGAACTATCCGTGTCACTTTGTCAGTCTAATTGGGTTGGTGTGACCTGAATGTCTTGTCGTTTTATTTTCATCGTTGTCCAAACCAGTTTAAGTAAAACCGTGGCAAGCAGCGTAGTTCCTAGAATGTTCTTGTGGAGGCAAAGGAAGGCTTTGTTTATCCGAGGTCTGCATCAGTGTTTGTCCAGCTGATGGTTGAGGAATCACTGAGCAGACATCTATCTCATCTCTCACTCTCCTCCCATTCACTGTGAGACGTTAAGTGTTTGTTCAGCACTAAGCAGTCTAAGTCTTTCTCTTTCAGCATCTGAGCTCCTAATTGCTTGTGACTGTTGACATTGCTCTGAATACCACCGCTGTTCCTCTTGTAATAAGATACATGGCTGTCCTGTGAGGATTACAGCCAATAATATTAGTCTACTCTGTTTTATTTCGAGCTCATAAAACAAGTAATCACGAACGAAGCACCTGAAATAAGATCCAATAATACATGAACACAAAAAGGAAATTCGGGGCAAGTTCATTCATGGTGTTATGCAACAGCAGGAAGACAGATGGATCAGGGTAATCCATTAAAGAAAATGTGTGAGAATAAAAACAGAAGGAGCCTTTCTGTGGTTAGCAGCTGAAGCCATATTTCTACCATTTTATAAAAATCTATTTGACCTACACACAAAAATGTAAGCTTGTGGTTTGGTTCCGTTCAAAGCAATTAGTGATCCGCTTTAAGCTGAAACTGATATCGTCCTCCCTTACAGCGGATCTCACTCCGTGTCATTGCCGTACATTGGCCCGCACCGATGAAAGGGAAAACGTAACGACCTCCACTTTTGTAAACACAAACGTTTACTGAATGCAACCGGTGAGACGCTCCATCGGGCAGTTAAATGCCCTCCACATCAAAGACCGCCGAGCTGCTCTTTGATGAACGCCATTCCTCGCTACCCAAGGTTACATCATAATGGCTTCCACGCTCGTGTTCTCTGCAAGCCTGAATAGAAGCAGCTGCTGCCTCCTCTAAATGTTTATATTCTTTGTTTCTTGGAAAAGCAAACTGCACCAACTTGGATTACAGGTGGGACATATTAGCTGGTTTGACTGATGTGTAAAGAAAAAGCTTAATCTGTATATTCTTCATATTTCAGGAGCATAACCTTACATTGCATTCATTTATTCAAGTTAACTAAAGTCAATCAACGGTAAAGACAAGCATTTAACATAATAGTAGTACTTCTAATATTTACTTCTTTGAATAACAAAACACTTCATATAGGTAAAAATAAAAATCAATACTGGAATAAAGGACAAAAAACCCTTGTATCTATTGCTACGGTAGAAGAACTGTGATACTATGGGCCTGAACTTCATTAACTGTCTATGTCAGTCTACAGATTATTATGTTATTTTAAGGTTCATATATAACTAGATGGATAGATGAATGGATGGATGGATGGATGGATGGATGGATGGATGGATGGATGGATGGATGGATGGATCTTTAAAAGTGCTGCCACTAAGGTCGTCCTTATCTGTACATGCTTCTATATTTGCCAAAATAAAAAGAGCAGAAATTTCTTCAAATATTGATCAAATGTTTAACCTCCCTACTATTTGGTGATGTAGAGATCTTTATTCACTGCAGGACATCTATTTACAAAGGAAGTCTCGCAAGATGCAAAAACGCAGGAACAGAGTGATAAACAGTCCAACCATATGGACAGCTCCGAGTTTTTATCGGAGGATTCTAAATTCTCTTTATATATTTTTATTTTTTAACTTTTATATATATTACGTATACATGTGAACAAGCTGAACATGATAAGGAGTGGCAGCCTGGGGAGAGAGTTCATGGATTTGTCTGAGGCAGGAGGACTGTTCAACTGACCGCAGCGTCCCCTTGGGTTTTGGTCCGCTGGGCTCAGGTGTGGCTGCTGTGAACAGCTAATGGCAATGCTCAGGTCAGCACTCCAACCTTTGCTCCAACCTTAATGGAATAATGTTCAAGACACAAGAAGCCCTGTCTATCATGTCTCCCCCGGCGTGTTTTTCCTGCCTCCCTCTATGTTGCTCTCTCAGAGAGGATTCCCAGATGTTTATGATAAAAAAAGGCCCATATTTTTAACAGAGCTGCCTTTTTTTCCCCGCAATGTTTTCTCTCTGCTAATAAAATCGATATGTGTGGTTGAGCGGGCACTCCGATGAGCACGACCACACAGAGGAGTGTGAGCACCATGCTGGTACTTTGGATCAAACAGACCAGCAGCAGCTTGTAAATGTCCTATTTATGGGAATTCTTTCTATTTCATTATATTATTTATCTCATGCTAAAGGGTTTTTGTATCCACAAGTATTTATTGCGTTTATGCAAACATTAGCTGCCCTCATTATAGTCCTTTTATGTCGATAGGGGCTGGGTTGTGTAGAGCTACCTCCATTCTCTGCGATCACATGCAGAATAAGCTACTTTTAGCAACAGTCACTTGACTTTCCTGCGGCTAGAGGTTGGCATCTGTGCCGAGCCCAAATGTGACCCATTGGTTTAAGCACTCACACTATACAGAGTGTGTGGCAGTTTCAGAGGGTGCAGTGGGTGTTACAGGTTCCTCTTCCATGTTTAAAGAGATCTGTAGGTCATTTTATTTTGCAAGTAACATATAGAGTCTTGCAAAACATATACATCCTTTAAATTTTACATTTGGTTGCATTACAACCACAACCTTATGTGATAAATCAACACAACTTAGCACACAATTGTGAAATGAAAACTTGCTGTTGAAAGTATTTATAAATAATTTAATGTAGGGTGCATTTTCATAGAGGTTCCCTGAGGTAAGTCTTTGTAGAATCCTGCGCTGCAGCTGTAGGTGTTTAGACGTATGTTTCCACCACCATTGCACAGCTTTAGACAGTGTTGCTCATCAGTCTTTATAAACACAGACACAAGGAAAGGTGTCTCTGAACAGCAACCTTCAAGTCTTAGAAATAGATCTGGACTTGCTAGAACAGGAATTTTTACTATGGTTTAAGGTCTTTAAGTATTTTTTAAGCCATGTTTGGTAAGTGCCAATCCAAGTTTATTTCTATTGCATATTTCAGCAATAATACAATACTTTATTTAATACAATAGGGGGAAGAACAATGCATAAAATAAGTACATTGCACTAACATGAAATGCAACAATTAAAAGTAGTTCTAATGAAGTAAATTCTTAACTTTGATTTACAAGAACTCAGGGGTGACTATCAAGTTAGCTCCTTCTATGTTCCCATCAACTCTTTTTAGTGTACTTTCTTGAAGAGAGAACACTGAATAGGGTTTTTCATTTGGCCGTTCCATGAAAGCCAAATGTGTGGAGAGCAGGACTAGTATTAAGATTACGTCAGGAATCTGCAACCTTTCAAATCCAAAGGCACATTTTTCCCCCTCAGTGTAGTAAACAGAAACATTTGCTAAGGGCGTTCAATTTTACATGATCTAA
>NW_015150929.1:518530-524035 GCF_000732505.1 Cyprinodon variegatus | reverse complement strand
TATATATATATATATATATATATATATATATATATATGTGTGTGTGTGTGTATATCATACATATATATAGTTAATTAAATGCTATTTAAGTTTTGTGCTATGCATTCGATTAAAATGTTTTGGAAAAAGTGTTAAAAGCTGCATTTTTATTCTATGTTTATTTAAAAGCATTAGTTGATTCTTTTCTATTTTCAACGACATTTTATTAGAGCCATTGTTTAAATTAAAGGGTCCACTTGCACAACTAAGGAGCCAGACATTAAAGGAGTGAAGATGATGGTTTTATCCATGATTTGGCTGCAGCACAAGACAATTTAGAAATTATTGAAAAAGAAGTCATTTATGCACTAATGAAGAAGCTAAATAACTATGATTATCTGTCAGTTGCTGCTCCTATTTAGGTGTAGCAGCTCACAGTTCTACCAGCTACAGTGCCTCATGCACAATGATAAAGGTATTGAGAAAGTATGCTTTAAAACAACATCCTAAGCTTTAATTATGTCAGAGAGCACTATTACATTTCTTAATAAAAATGTGAAAACAGCGTGGGCATTTGCAAACTAACCATGACAGTGCAACACGTTTAAACTAGGAGGCTTTATTTATTTTTATTTTTTTAACAGTGTCCTGTCTGGCAATGTGGCAATAAGAATAATTGTCTTGATGCCAAAAAGAGCCCAACAGATTTTTCTTTCACAAGTGGAGCAGTATGGCAAATCCCGTATTGCTCCACTTGTTTCATGCATATAAATTGCTTTATTATAATTATGCAGGGAGTTTTACAGTTTGCAAAAACATAAAAATAAAAAAAATAAAGCCTCCTAGTTTAAACGTGTTGCACTGTCATGTTTGTTTGCAAATGCCCATGCTGTTTTCACATTTTTATTAAGAAATTTTGACATAATTAAAGCTTAAGATGTTGTTTTAAAGCATACTTTCTCAATACCTTTATCATTGTGCATGAGGCACTGTAGCTGGTAGAACTGTGAGCTACTACACCTAAAATAGGAGCAGCAGCTGACAGATAATCATAGTTATTTAGCTTCTTCATTAGTGCATAAATGACTTCTTTTTCAATAATTTCTGAATTGTCTTGTGCTGCTGCCAAATCATGGATAAAACCATCATCTTCACTCCTCAGCATGTGTTTGCACAGATGCAGACAGGCCTTTGTTTCCATACTTTTATTGCATGGAGTTTTAGATAGCTGCTTACAGATAAGATGTAGGCTGATGTTCGAACTTAGATTATAAAAACATCTTTCAGCCCTATTGATTCCATAACTCTGCCCACAGGCATAAAAAAGTCACAATATTTTGTTCCCTTTCAAGTCTGAATGTGATATTGGGAAAACCAAACAAGTTTCCCATTCTCTCTGGTTTTCTTGGGCAAGAGACCGGGAAATAGCAGACCACACTGCTTGCACTCAGATGGATACACCGCCCGAAGCTACACACCCCGCCAACCACAAATGGACTGGGCTTCCTTATAATAAATTGGCGGAATTGGGTTGGCGTGCTGACTTTAAGAGAGAATCATGATCCAAGAGGGCTTTTGTCAGGATGTGGTGGTTTACTACCATTCTCTCACTTTCTTCTTCTTCTGTATGCCCATTAGCAGCTGAAATGTTTTCCATATGTCTGTTTGTGTACAGCACGGCGGCTCTCCTAAAGCAGCTGCATCTGTTGCCGCCTCTAAAGATAGCATGATCAGGACGGTAAGGATAGAAAAGCCATATGTTAGCAGTTATCCATCACAGGAGCTCAATATCATATTGAAAAGTTTAAATCTAAAATGTATAACACCTCTGCTATTCTGGCTCTGTTTTACTCTTTAAACTTAACTCCCATCCAGCTGCTTCCCTTGTCTGGGATTTTTTGATGGCTCTAAATAATTTCCATAATTATGTCCCCCTGGATTTGGTGTTTAAACAGGTGGAGGTGATTTTTTATTTTTTTTTTCCTTTGCTTCTCTAAACGTCGTTTCTATCACCGCCAAGGAAACACCAAGAGATAAAAGCATTCCGTATTGACATCATTTTTCATATTATTGGATAAAAACAAACACGGACATCTCTTTGATTTGATTTCAACAAATGTCATATTTCATATGGCATTATATTCCAGACCTAACATGGAATAATCTGATTCTCCTTCCCTGGATAATGCTATTACACTGACTGATTTTCTCTCCTGGCCATTTCTCATGCATTTCTCTCAGCATGGCGTCATCCACCTCAACCTGTCTGAATGAATCGGAGGCATCAGGCACCTTTAGGTCCGTCACTACTTTCCTAACGCTTCTATCAAGAGGCGTGCGTGACTAATTATTTTCTCACCACTGGATTTGGCTTCAATAAAACAATTCCTCTTTTCCCCTTGTGGTTGATCTGAGATTATTTTTTGTGCTCTACACTTTTGGAGCCGGAGGAAAGTGTTGTTCCAAACTCAAACATATGAGTCCAACTCCATCCACCCACATGGAATACTGTTATGTTTTAAAGACTTGGCATTTTTGAGAAAGGAGTTGCTATTGATGCTTATTGAAAAATAATTGTTCTGTTTCTGCAGCTGTCCAATTTGAAGTAAGGCAGCCGTTTCAGGAACACAAGATGTTTCCAGGAAGCCATTTTCTTATTTTTCATTTCCGACAGACATTTATTCTGCACGCAGATCTTTTCCCCATCAATCTATTTGATTGACTAAAAGCTGTATCAACACATACACTGCTTTAAAACATTATAAATAACTCGTCTGCGTTTCGTAAGATTACAAACTTTTTATATAAAGAAATATTCTATACTTTTAAACGCAAGCAGGTTTTTTCATGTTTGTTGTGATTTCTAGATGACAAACTTTAAAAGGAACATTTGATTTGTTTCATTTACTAACAGCTTTGTTTGTGCAACTGCTACTTTAGAGTCAGATCAGTGCATTGCACATATAGCTGCATTTTCAATCATCATCAAATTCTCCTGATTGAAATTGAGTCGATAATTTCGCTAAATGGAAACATTGCAATACAAAAAAATTTTTTTCAGTAAAAAATGTAGAATGTTTTTCTGTCGATATTCTAAATTTAGAAAACTACAATGAAAACCCTTTTTTCGCATCACGAGTCACATGATCTGCACCTGATTTTTACTTCCTTCAAATCAAATCAAATCAAATTTATTTGTATAGCCCTTTACAATAGCCAAATGGTACCCAAAGTGCTTTACAACAAAGCCATAAAAACTATACATAACACATATAAAAACATACAAGATACAATTAAAAGTGCTGTAGTGGTGCAGCGCTGCAGGACATTAAAAGCCTTCCAGAGGTGCATACAAAGGAGCAACACAGAAAGATGACATCTAAGAGACGGTATTATAGTCAGAATTAAAAGCTAAATTAAAAAGTGGGTTTTAAGCTTTTTTTAAAAAAAAGGCTGAGGTCAGTAGTGGTGCGGATGTCAGGGGGTAGTTTGTTCCACAGTCTGGGAGCAGCGACGGGAAAAGAACGATCGCCTCACTGCTTAAGTCTTGATCTAGGGACCTCTAGCAGAAGCTGAACCGAGGAGCGTAAAGCTCTGCCACAATTGCGAAAAGTTAAAATCTCAGACAAGTAAGAGGGGGCCAAGCCATGAATGGCGTTTAAAAACAAACAGCAGAAGTTTAAAATCGATTCTAAAACAGACTGGAAGCCAGTGGAGTGACGACAGCACAGGAGTAATGTGTTCACGTCTGGATGTGTTAGTTAAAAATCGGGCAGCAGCGTTCTGCACAAGTTGGAGATGAGAAATTGATGACTGACTGAGGCCTTCCTTGAAAACAACATGCAGAAAAAGACCCGAAATAGTAGAATAGAATAGAAAATGATGTCACCCACTAGAGCCGGAGATGAAACATTGATACCTGAGGTGTTTGCATCCGCTGCTGCCATGTTGTTTTTAGGAGTTATCCTGTGAACAGACATATTGACGTGCAATTTTAGTTGCATTTATCATTTAATAGAAATAGAGCAGTTGCACAAATTTCCCTTTTCGAAAATAACAGTACATAGTCGTGGCTTTGCGTAGATTTGTAATGATAGATAAGGATTGATATTCCCACCTGAGCATTAGACTCAGAGCTTCACAGCTTAGGTTATCTTTGAATAGCCTAACTCAGCTTCAAAATGATCATTTGTCTTCCTCATGCTTGCTAAATAATGTTATCTAACCTCTGAGGCCTTCAAAGGTCAAATTGACATATAATGACATGAAAGATGTTACAGCCTATTAGTGGCACTATTATATTTTGGGAGACACAGTTAGGTGGAATAAATAGCAACACATGCTGCTCTTTTTCTGATTAAATCTTAGTAAGAAAATGTTTTGTGTTATGGCTGTAGTGTGAGAAAATGTAAAATACATTTGAGGTGATTTGAAGGCTTAAGAAAGGTTATATAGTACTCTGGTTTTACCAAACTTTCACCTTAAGATTTTATCTTTCAAACACGAAATCCAACCCAAACAGAATAGTTTTTTTATGTAGAAATGCATTCCCATATTTCCCATAGTTCATTGAGTAGAACCTAGCTAAGTCTCATTGAAGCTGACACCTAAGAAAGTCAGCTCTGCATCACTTTCTCAGCTTGTTTCCTTTAATTGGCTTGTCTTGTTCTTTCATCAGCCAGCTCGTTAGCAGTGAGCTGGTGGTGAGGGAGATGGTATCTCCATGTCAACTTCTTAGATAATCAGAAAACAAACACACATGCACGTTACAGTAAAGGTGCAGTATTAGGTCACTAGGTTTATCGGATGGAATCCTTACAGCCAAACATGGAGAGAAATTTTATCGGTTTATATTTTGATTAGAGCATCTGAGCGAAAGAAAACACATTTATATCATCCCTTTAAAAACATGACCTGTGCCAGACAATCGAAGGCGTTTATTTTAAAGGTTCGCTGAAGTCCAAGGATAACATATACATTCCTCCACATCTGTCTTTCAGCTTAAATAAGGAATAGTTTGATATTGATTGATTTGAAATGTGCTAAACTCTATTTTTTTATTTTTTCATTGTTATTACAAGCAGGCCAGGTGTGCAATCTCTGCCACAGGAGCCACAGCACTGAGCGTTGTGTTCACTGCACAAAGTATACCTGTTCCAAATGCTTCATATGTAGTTCTTTTCCTTGGGTGAAATTGTTACTCCAGTACTGAAATCATACTGTTTGTCATTCTCTAAGCTGAAATGTTGAATGACATGAAAAGGCGAGACAAGACAAAATACAATTATTCTCTACGTTTCTATCACATAGTGAGCTTTGCAATATAAATGAGTCTGTTGGTGAATGGACACTATACGTAAATAGGCTCTGCCTTGCCTTGTTGGAAAAGCATGGCTATGACCTGTTCTCAGCTCAGGAACTAGGACCTGTATGATATCTGGTTGTTCAATAGGTTTGCCTAAGTAAAATAATTAGATATGAATAGGGCTTGGTCGTCATGACGTAAGCACTTTGCGTTGCCGCCAT
>NW_015150929.1:513527-517915 GCF_000732505.1 Cyprinodon variegatus | reverse complement strand
TCAGAGCTATGTTTACGTTTGCGTAGCCGTCAATATGACCGCGACATCCCACAATGCAACGTGGATCCCGAGCCCTATTATTAGGATATTCCTGTAAAAAGGTCTGATGTTGCAGGGGAAGGTAATGAAAAGTGTTTGGAGCATGCTCTTGTTCTGATGCCAGTTTGTTTCAGCCTTATCCAGTCTCATGTAGAAGGACTGGTCACATCACAGGTTATTTGCATTACAACAAGGACAGTTAGCAAGGTAGAGTGAATACACAAACTTGAAGAGGGGACGAGGGTTTGCAGGAAAACTGGAATTCTCCGGGACATCTAGTCTTAAAGCTAGTCATAAATCCCACCTTTTTTTTCTTACCCAGATGCATGTTCAGGTGCTGCTAATTCCTCATCAAACACACTCACTCACTCTCCTGTCAGGGACTTTGAAGTGCTTTAAATGATTTTCTGTGGGTTTCGCTTCTCTCAGAGCAATGTTTCTCATCAGAACTTTCTGGAACCACAGTAACTCTTGGCTATTTTTACTCCTGTGCTGGTCCACGCTTCATTTTGACAGCATTAGGAAACACTTTCAACTAGTTTCTCTCACTCTTCAGGAGTTTATGTTCCGTGTAGCAACATTCCAGAGGCCACAGGGAGCACTTGAGGTTAAACCGTGCTAACCAAACACTTTTAAGGCTGACTACCTTTTAAACATTTACTCACAGTCCAAGAAACACAGCAGCAACACCTGCATTATTGGATCTGTCATTTCAGTTAAACACACTGACAAACATAATGTTTACAGTTCTTTGAGAAATGCAAGGATTTGTCATTGTTGTCTATTCAAATTTAAGTATAAAATAACATAATGTTTCAATTTTCCTTTCTATGACATCAAATTAGTGCCTATTTGTGATGCTGCACAGCTGCAAGACTTTTCTTAGAAAGCTGCATTTTTATACAAAAAAAAGCTGTCATATGTGGACGCATATGTGTATAAACACTGTATATATCCCATGCACTTTTTTCTCCTTTTGCACAATCTTCTTCTTTGACTTTTTGAGCTGATTTAACGAGTAAATTCCTCCACTGTCAGATCAAAAAAGCTAATCAATCAATCAACAGTGGTCACCAATCTTTTTGAAGCTGAGAGCTGCTTTCTGAACTTAATATACATATATTTATATATTCTATATTTGATACCCTGCACAATAGCTATATATATGTAAATAGCAATGTAATACCCTGTGCACTAACCCTGTATAATAATTCTGCTAAATAAGAGACTTCAGCTGTCATATATATATATTCTTCTTTTGACTATTTAGCCAAGTGCATTTCTCCAATGTGAGATCAATAAACTCAATCAATCCTAATACTTACTGAGTCATAAAAAGTACTACCAATCCCCTGCACTATGAACTGGAAAAGTCAGGATTCACCTAAATGTCTTGTTTAATAAACATAGGTTCTGCCATTTTCAGATCTATTTGAATGATAGTTATTAAAAAGACGAGCGATAGAATAAAATACAATTTTATATGCATCTAACTGGGGATCTATTGTTAGAAGAGGCTTGAGGTTGCCTCGTTTTGTCTTTGTTGATGCCTTGCGTTGGGAACAACTGCTTCAAAAGTATGAATTTAGGAGCGGAATATAAACAAAATTGTTAATAACAAGATTCTTGAATGGGGATGGGGGTACGATGCAGCAGAAGTGGAAGGATTCTGTGAAGAACAATAGTACTGAGTGAACATAAATACTGAGAGAAGTGAGGAGAAAGACATAGCTGCAGGTTTGCACATCAGGATTAACTAAAAATGGAGCAGATGAATCAGAAGGTACAACCAAACCTATAGAAAACCTTTCACCCTGCCAGAGCAGATCATGTTTCGGACAGCATAGGGAGAACTAAACCTCTAAAAGATCTTTTTTGCAAACATTTTATACATCTCCGGATTGAGTAATGAATCAATATTTAATTTTTTGTTTTTTACCCCTGTGAATATCCTTTTCATTAAATTAAAGATGATATTTTTCAATGTTTTATGGCGTAATATTATGCTATTGCAAAAAGTATTAAATCTTGCTGACATTTGAAACCATTAACAAGGAAAGGCGAGTACATTTTTGTTTGTACCACATGTCTTCATGGGATCACACCTACATACAGTAATTGTTCCCTGATGGCAGGTGAACACACATGAGGCTTCACGCTGTCAGACCACATGCTGCAGCAAGGGAACGTATTCCACAGTGTAAATTTACATCTGCTCATGAACGGGGAGAAAGACTTATTTTCTGCCTGAAATGGCCATGTGTCTGTAGTTTTATTTCTCAGTGCTTATGTCATAGCGAGGTGTCTGGTGTTTTTTGTCGCAGGTGAACCAGGTGAGCAATGGGACGGAGACACAGAGTGGACGCCATTCTGCAACAGTTGACACTCCGAATCAGCAGCAAGAGGACAGAGACGGCTTCCAGCAAGCATCGAGGCAGTACAGCTCCCTGCCGCGGTGAGACATCGGCCCTCCTCCCCCTCGTCTGTCTGTCTGTCTGTCTGCGACTCACCCTCCCTCTGACTTATCACGTCCTCTCTGCCCTTTCTCAAACACTTCATTTGACTTTTCTATCAATTTCATTTTCTCTCATGTTTTTTCCTGTTTTCTGAATCCCTTCATTTATTACTTTAGATGTCCTCAAAGTCAGTCAAGACAAAACTCTTTCTTACTCATCTGCAGACATTTTAATAGGTCTCAAAAACACTATTTAGAGAAAAAAAATGAATGCTTTGAATAACAGTTATAAATGTTTTTCAGCCTGATTAAGTTAATGCCTTTTGTAATGAATAACAGCATATTGAAGGATTTAGTCTTGATTTTTCTTTTTCTCCTCTGGTGTAACTTGAGTTCAGAGCTTCAAGGACCACTCTTCATCTTCTCAATCCATTTTCTTTCTTTTAGCAAATTTGTCAAAGAGGTTCCAATAAAGCTTACCATATCTTACATCTGGAAGCCCGGAAGGGCAGAACTTCGTATCAATGTTTGCTTTTGCATCTATCTCTCTCTCTAAAGTTTAATTTCCATTCCTCTGAAGCTTTCCAATCTCTCTACAGTCTCTTTGCACCCTTCTAAGACAAGAATTGCTGGTTAAAAATCTGCACGTTTGAATGTTTAAAGATAAACTCCCTAAAGGCTTTAATTCAAGACGCCGACTGACTTCTGTGCAAATTAACTGCTATGATAAAATCGACATTATCACTGAAAATGTTCACATTAATAACAAACTAATGTGGCGTTTTTGTTATTTGGAATCTAGAGTCTTGGAAAAGGCTAAAGGTTATAGGATCCCTGCAAGTTAAACTCGGAGTATTTAATGTGGAAAAAAAAGGATGTAATGCAGTTTGTCGTTTTTTTTTATCTTGGTTACCTCTTGTTTCTTTTGTTATGGTAAAGCACTTCTCTCTGTCGCCCCTGACCAGTCACAGCCGGATCGATTAAAACATGTTCCTCTGTATAACTATGGATTTACGGTTTACATGGACACTTAATCAATTTGATCTGTATAAGCCTGTCTGATCTATGCGTTCCTTTCAAAGGTTTTATCTGCTGGCATCTCATGTGATGTGACAGTTGCCTCGAGGCGTCCGCCCAGGGAATTGTGTCTCTCTTGGGAAAGTTCAACTTGACCGGTCGGAGCGTCCTTTGATATGCATTCCTCCTATAATCTCATAGAGCAAATGAGATGATGAGTTCAGACTCGACACTTGACCCAGATCTAGAATTCTCAGAACCTGCCTCTCAATAGGACAGGGGCTAGATACTCGCAGCAAGGTGAAGCAAGGTTTTAAAAAGTTTGGAGTTCAAAGCTGCTGACATTGTCGTGTCACATTGTTCCCACAGCTCAAAGTTTTTTAAAAGAGATGGCAGAAAAACAGTGTTGGAAAGAGCAGAGATTTCTCAATGTATGGTGATGTGGTGTTACTTTTCCCAACAGGTTGCTGTGCACTGCTGGTCAGCTGGGTGAATAAAGGCTAGGATACTCTGAGTCCTACTCATCATTGAGATAACACTCATTTTAACTAGCAGATCGCAAGCTTTAAAAATCAGGAAATATGGTAAACCCAACAGCTAGAAGCTAGCATTGTCTGAGCTTGACACTAAAATAAAATACATCCTTCCAGCTAGGGCAATTTTTCAGACAAAGACAGCCAACAGAAAACAGTACACTGATTTGGATATAAACTTGATTTTTGTTTTTAAAGGTATACTATGCAACCGGTGTTGATTTTCCAGCGAGGCTCCCCCCAGACGGCGAAAGTAAAAGTGCACTGTCGTAAATATGCACAGCTGTTCTCCTGGTTTCTCCGTCAAGCCAGGCGCGGTTGTTTTGAGCTTAGCAGACAGGCGC
>NW_015150929.1:507126-512997 GCF_000732505.1 Cyprinodon variegatus | reverse complement strand
ACTTCTAGCTAATGCTAATGCTAGCGAATTGCCTTGTCTTACAATTCAAAGGGCTGAAATTAGTTTTAACAGAAATTTCAATGCTTTTTGATGTTTTTAGACTTTTGTTACGAGCCTGAATCAGCAAACTTTTCAGGAGCTGGTGTAGTGATACTGTATAGTTTGTTTGTTTTTTATTTAAAAGCAGTATTTAATCCAATTCAATCCACTTTATTTACAAATCTAATTTAACAACAAATCATTTTTGTGTTTGTTATAACCGTTTTGACTTCAAGAAGTGGTGGAAGATGTTTTTTTTTCCGAGTGGATCATCAAAATAAGTGGTCCTCCTAATTGTCAATCATTCTGGTGACATGTTTATGTAAGGCTGTCCTACGTGTTCATCCCCATTTTCAATTACTGGTGGTGAGTCTGACATAGTGGAAAAATTGCAAATCTTCTTTTGTAAAATAAGCTTGTATGAGTGATGCTAACAGCAGCTTTTAAACAGAGCGTGCACAAGGAGAAATTGACTCGTGCACGCCCTCACACACGTTTAATTGGTTTTCCCTCTCAGAAGTGGGTACAGGGTTGTGCATGTGCATTTTTTTTTTTTAAGTGGAGAGGGCGGGTCTTTACAAAAATTTGCAAAAATCCTCCACTGTACCTTTAAGTGTATGTGTCAAAATCAAATGAAGATAAAATGTTTCCTTTTTTCTTTTTTAGAAAATTGTTACCTGCAGTAGTAGGATTATTTTAAGCAGTTAGCATTGCTATTTTGATTCCTTTTTTGGATAAATAGTGAAACAATATTAAAGGTCATCAGACTGAGAATCTCATTTTAGCATGATGCTAGTCTCTATTAGATAAGAGTTTAATATAAATCCTTTAAATGCTTTATAACCACAAACTTATCTGTTTTAGCCTATTACCCTGTGCATATATGGACAGCCCCCATTAGAAAGAAGAAAAAAGAAATCAACAACTCAAAGAGCTTCCAGAAAAGCCATGGTGGCTGGTTATCAGATGACAGCCAGGCTTAACTCTCCTTCAAGGATGTAAGGATTGGAAGAGCACTAATGAAGGCTTGTTGTTGGAGCAGGATTAGTGGCGACAGGCAGTAGAGGGCAAGACAGGCTCAGGGAGGAACAAGTGTTTTAGTAGGAGAGAAAAAACACTGATTAGCCTGGAAGAGAAACTTAGACACACGCATACACATGTTGCTGCTGTTGAGATAAGGCTCTTTACGCTGGGTTCACAGGGTTCCTAATGCAGACTGAAAAAAATCAGAAAAAAGATAATTTTGGTTTATAGTGGCGGTTATAAGTCTACATAGACTTTATGATGTATATCCTATTGACTTTGGACTTTCATTGAGTCATATTTACTGTGATTTTATCAAAACGATTATATAACCAGCTATTTAAAATGAAGGATTTATTCCATGACTTTGAATCCATTCATCCAGCCAGCCACCTAATCATTTTTGGAAATTTCTTTAGTGAATCCAGCTAGACATATGAACACTATGCTTATCTGAATGTGGAAAAGTGAAGGATTGCGCCATAAAAAAAGTCCCTGAGCTTCAGTAGCGAGTTTCCCCCTCCTGCTCCTTCCTCCTCCAAAACAATATTATTTTACAATTACAATTACCATTTTTTTTTTTCGTTTTTTTTTTTTTTTTTTATGTTCAGTATAGGAATAAGTGCTCCGTTGTATGTTGGATGCATTAAGGGCTTTTCTGTAATCAGTTTAAGTCTGTGCATGTTTGTGTGCGGATGTAATCTTTTTCCTCCTTCTCATAAAGCCTGATTTTTCCCAGCTGCTTTAAAGAAACACACAGCGGCCACAATTTTTTTTTCTGCAAGCCAATTTCCTGGTTTTGTTTGTTATTTTCTGTCATTCTAAATTTATCCTACTTTTTGGAAACATGTTTTTTTTTTCCCCATCCCCTCCTTTTGTAAATGGAACTAATCCACTCTGTGACATATTCTGGCACAGAATTAGAAGTGATAAGAAAACTAGATCTTCTTACACATCAATCACAGCAACATTCCTGTGGAACAATGGCCGCTCTGCTCTCCTCCCCGTTTGCTGCAGAAAGAAACCTTTTAAATCTGCTTTCTTCTGTCATCGAAAAAAACCTAAAAGGTCATTCGGGAAATGCAGACCGCAGCCTCGTGCAACAGGCACCCTGAGTTTAAAGCAAGCGACTCCCTCATGAGCGCCGTTGGCTGCTCTGCAAGCCAAGTCTGAGTGTAAACGCATGGCGGCCTGCCCGGACAACCAAACCCAGATATAGAGCATGTGGTGGGGCTTTCTCTGCAGTCTGTCTATGCATCTGTCCTTGCACCAATTACGCTCTTTTATACTCATACACACAGCGTAAAAAAAAATGTATGTGCTTAATTTGCATGGCACAACACATATAAATACATATGTATTTGGCTATAAATGTAGCTATACACTTGTGTCTATTCAGAACCAATTTGCTGTGAGCTGACATCCAGACTCTAGATGGTTTTCATTAGTCTAAACGCTGAGGTAAATGTTAGATATACCATATACACCAAGTTAACATCTTTACACCCCCAATCAGAATATTGTAAATCTGCCTTTAATGATGTAGGAATGCGCCTTAAATAACTCCAAGGGATAACCTTCATGTGCATCTGATAATAAAGTAATTTAATTTCCAGCTAAGCCGTAAAGACTTTTTTTTTTGCATGCTGGTAGAGTCTCTGGTATGAGAGTTTCATCTGAGAGACCTCTTACTTGCTGCGTATATGCAAATCTGCAATGGCCTTGATGCAAGTACTGCTCAAATGTTGTAGCACTTATAGCATAATATCATGACCTTATCCTCTGCTACGCAATGCAGATGCCTTGTTTGCACTGATTAGGGTTGAGTATTGGGAAAGGTGTTTTGATACGATACTGTGAGTATTAGGGGTGTGCAAAATATTTGTCATGACGATGCATCGCGATTCTAATTTTTGTGATCCGCTGAATCGATTCTTGATGCCAAGTATAGATTCTTAATTAACAAAAAGGAATAAATAAAATACATGAATGGTTGGCACACATCAGCCAAAAACAAGTGGAATACAACTTTCAGTCCAGTAGATGTCGCTGCGGATAATGCGACGAGTCATTCAGAAACAAAACATGGAGACTGAGAAAATTCGCCAGGCTCCATCACATTCCAAGTCAGATGTTCGGATGCATTTTGGCTTTAAAAACAAAGAATGTAAAAATGAAATTGATTTGACGCAAGTAATTTGCAAAAGGGGAAATGTCAAACATTTGAATGTTTCCATTTCATTGGTTTAAAGGACCACTGAGGCCATGAAAACAGCACTGTTATTTTAAGTTTTATAAATCCAAAGCACTTTTTGTCAGTGTGTCCACTCCAGTAACAGTAATATTTGTGTCCAGTATTTGTTTTCATGGCAATACCTTCGATAGTTGTTTCAATAAATACAGCTATGTATGACTTAAGTTGCTTTCAGTTATGTATCAATTGAAGACACTATCCAGATCATACACAGCCAGTCAGCCACTGGTAATAGCTGTATTTTTTCTTACAGTGTTCAGTGAAAATATCGCAATGCATCTCAATATTTCACATATTGTGATGCATCGTGATAAAATCGCATTGTGGCATGTGAATCGTGATTGGAATCGAATCGTGACTTCTTTGGCAATACCCACCCCTAATGAGTATCACAATACTCACGATACGACATTATCATGAAATTGCAATATCATCCTATATTGTAATATTCAAAGAGCTAATACTAAAATTAAAAGTAAAGATAAAAAAGCAAGTGCTGCATATGCTAATCAGAAGATATTGATCATTCAGTTATTTTGTTATGTTGGTAGCCATATTTTTTGGGGTTTGTGTCAATCCGGGCCTGCAACTGCGATTGCCTTGTTTATGAAAATTGGTGCTCTACCACACAGATATAGAGTGTCCTCAACAGGAGGGGTAGTGTGGAAGTTGCGCATTTATCCCCATTGTTTTCGAGAAAAAAGTTTTGTTTTTAAAAAAAAAACTAAATTAAAAGCTAAAAGATCAATATTATATTGACCGGCCGAAGATCTCAGTATATTAGCAAATCTTTTTTTTTTTTTTACCAAACCTTTAGCAGTGATGGAGACTTGGTCGTCTTTAAATCCTGGATGTTTGGAATAGTTAGGAATATTTCCAGCTCATGGCATTCCAGTTTGCTTTCTTTTTATATTAAGTATTACCAATTTGAACATTTTGGAGCACAAACCACAAGCTTTTATAGAGTCAGGCGATCCAGATGTGCGGCCCTTAGGTCCATTTATTGAATTGTACAAATGTAGCCTCAAGTGAGCTCATTTTCTAGGAACAGCTATCGACTTATAGTAGCATTGAAACCAGCATAAAATAAATTAAACATTTTATCTTTAGAGTCTTACTTGTTTCCTTTTATTTTGAATTCTGGGGTTACTTGAGAAAAACAACTTCCCTGCAACTATTATGTAAATCTCAATTGCTTTTTTATCTTTATCTTGAGAACAAATGCAGCCATTTTCCGATTTGCACTTTGAACAAGTTTCCCGTTAGTTAGTTAGAATGTGAATATGATGTAATGTAGTTTGAATGACCACAAACAGACTGGCTGGAGCTTATCTTACACACCCATGAGAGCAGCCTCTGAAAATCAAACTAAGGGCTTTACTGTAGCTATTGATGTGTAATAGAAACAAAAGCTTTACAGTATTTGTTTATTTTATCTTACATATTGGGTATTTGATGAGTTTTCTTTTTTTTAAATCTTATTTCAGTTCAATTTTTAAGAGATTTAAACTCTTCCTGTCCTGAATGAGGGCTTGACCAACAGGAAGTATGGGCAGTTTGACCTAAAAGCATCTTAAGACCTCGTTCTCTCCTGCCATCTTGTCCCATGAGCTCAAAAACCTTTTAAACATGCAACGGGTCACTAGAGTGTGAAAAGGATTTTTCTTATCACTCTTGATGAAAGACATTGTCACAGGTCTCCCATCTCTTGTCAGACTTTAATGGATCCTAATAATGGAGGAACAGATTTAACCCCCAGCAGAAAACTCCTTCCAATGGAGGCTTTTCAAAGCTAATTTCTGGAAAGAATAGCATGCGTGTTGAAGGGAGGTGTTTTCGTCTCTCCTTTTGAGTCAGGACATGAGGGGTTTGATATGCGTGCATCTCATGCTGTCCTGTCAGTGTAGAGGCTTGCAGGCAAGCAGAAGATGAGTAGAAGGCAGGGAACGCTGTGAGGCCTGCTATTACTCTGTCTCTTCTGTAAGTGCACCCATCTGCATCTCCAAAAGGAAGTTAAATGGATAAAAGCAGACATTTTTCTCTGGGAGGTTTTAGCTTTTGTGTTTGTTTACTATGTGGAACTAATTGTCCTGTGGGCATTTTAGGCTTCTACCATTTGTTTTTATGTCCTTTGCGTGTCTCACTTATTATGCCAGTGGATCGAGTGTAATCAAGCAGTATGCTTAAACAGATTCCTCTTTTCTTCCTTCCTGTTGCTGCTAGTATTGTAAGAGAAAAGTGGTGGCACATCCTTCTTGTTAGAAAAAAAAGATGGCAAAATCTTTAAAAAAAAAAAAAAAAAAAAAAGATGGCTGCTCTGTTCCTTTAGAATTTGATAACAATGAGCTACTGTGCTTGAAAAATATATTGTTGTTCTAAGAAGGGTCTGCACGCAATGAGGAAAATACTGTATGTGCAATGTGATTATATTGGTATATTTTTTTGCGGTTAATGTCATTATTTTGGGGGTTTAAAGGAATAGTACACCCAAAACATGATTAGCCTTCATTTTCTACTCACCCCCATGCTGAACAACACTCTGGAGTACTTTTTTG